>NC_091743.1:83138478-83438478 GCF_043380555.1 Nothobranchius furzeri
ATTAAAACTGTATGATGTCGCTCTGCAAGCTCCACTGAAGAAAACATCTTAAACCCTGTGAATTTAACCATGCAGATTTAAATAAACAGTCAGTTAGAACATGGAAACGTACATCCTACTCACACAGAGGTTAAAGGTCAAATCTGAATAAGGCAATAATATATATACTCTCAACAAAAATATAAACGCAACACCTTTGTTTTTGCTCCGATTTTTCACGAGATGGACTTAAAGATCTAAAATTCATTCCAGATTCACAATATTATCATTTCTCTCAAACATTGTTCACAAATCAGTCAAATGTGTGACAGTGAGCACTTCTGCTTTGCTGAGATAATCCATCCCACCTCACAGGTGTGCCACATCAAGATGCTGATCCGACATCATGAGTAGTGCACAGGTGTACCTTATGCTGCCCACAATAAAAGGCCACCCTGGAATGTGCAGTTTTGTCTCACAGCAAAATGCCACAGATGCCACAAGCATTGAGGGAACGTGCACTTGGCATGCTGGCAGCAGGAATGTCAACCAGATCTGTTTCTCGTGCATTGAATGTTCATTTCTCCACCATAAGCCGTCTCCAAAGGCGTTTCAGAGAATATGGCAATACATCCAACCGGCCTCACAACCGCAGACGACGTGTAACCACACCAGCCCAGGACCTCCACATCCAGCGGGTTCACCTCCAAGATCGTCTGAGACCAGCCACTCAGACAGCTGCTGAAACAATTGGTTTGCATAACCAAGCAATTTCTGCACAAATTGTCAGAAAACGTCTCAGAAAAGCTCAACTACATGCTCATCGTCCTCATCGGGGTCTTGACCTGACTCCAGTTTGTCGCAGTAACAGACCTGAGTGGGCAAATGCTCACATTTGATGGTGTCTGGCACAATGGAGAGGTGTTCTCTTCACAGATGAATCTCGGTTTACATTGTTCAGGGCAGATGGCATGTGTGGCGTCGTGTGGGTGAGCACTTTGCTGATGTCAATGTTGCGGATCGAGTGTGTGATCCTAAACATGATCAGATTGGGCTTTCTGACATTTTTAACAGAATAATAAACAGGCATGTCAGTTAGCCTATTTGTTGAACTTTCAGATTAGTTCATCTATCACTTTAGATGCTTTACTCAGATTATTTTCTTTATATGTAATCGATGTAAAAAACTTGAACATAACAATTCAGTTCAATAGTAAAATGAAAGGAGGCAGAAGAGAAACTGGCCATTTCCTAAGATGAGGAGTAAAATAAAAAAATAACATCAAGAAAATAAATAACAGACCTAACAAACACGACAAGTTATTTCAGTGGTGCAACTGATAATATTTCCTATTTAATCTGTAAAAAAAAAAGAGTAATTTAATGCATTTGCTAAGAATGCTTATTGACCCTGCAGCTTTAGTTATTCCACAGTGTGGTTCCATAAACTATAGAGCCAAACTTTTTACTCTAGTTCTAAACTGCGGTTTTTTAAAGATATCAGCCCAAAAACACTGTATCAGATTATATCGTCGGATTATAAAGTCAGAAAAAGAGGCTCGGTGCAGCACTTGTCATGCACAAGTTTCCTGTGGTGAAACAGAACCGGGGAAGATGAATAAGTCCAACCTCATCATGCATTTGAAACTAGATCACAAAACATTGCATGAGGATTTTTACAGCGTGTGAAATTTAAACTTCAGACACTCAACTTGTAGCAGTTGGTCGGTGAACAATTTTGTTTCTTTTCCTTGTCCCTAACTTCAGCTGTTCACATTTATGCAGCCAAAGGTTAATAAAAATTGGTTAGTTTGTTAAACTTACAGTTGCTGGCTTTTGTTTTCAGTTTGAGTAACATCACTTGATCAAGCCTTTCATTCCACACTATGAAATAGGTAAAAGTATGCGTGATTAATGCTGATATCGTATCGGTCAATACTGAAGGCTGCAATATCGATATCGTATCAGAAGAGAAAAAAGTTGTATCGGGACATTCCTAATTCTAAGTACTTTCTCTTCTTACAAACGTAATCTAAACATTGGTCAGTAAAATATTTATTCTTGTACACAAAAAACTTTCATCCATTCACACACACACACACACACACACACACACACACACACACACACACACACACACACACACACACACACACACACACACACACACACACACACACACACACACACACACACACACACACGCACATACACACACACACACACACACACACACACAGAGAGAGAGAGAGAGAGAGACCTGGAAAATAGATATGGGGCCTACAGTGTGTTTGAGCCTTGCTCCAGGGTACGTCACCACATAGTGTGAAAGCTGGAATCAAACCACCACTCCCCTCATCACACTCAGAAGATTTTAAGATGGTTAATAAGAAAAAAAAACTACAACTCAACGGAAACAATCAGCTGTTGATGTGTCACTGAACAGATTGAGTGTGTGTGTGTGTGTGTGTGTGTGTGTGTGTGTGTGTGTGTGTGTGTGTGTGTGTGAGTTAGGACTGATGCCACAGCCTGACGGATGGCTACAAACAGGACGAGTGAGTCCACGGACCTGCTGCTGCCGAGTTGACGTCAGCGCAGCTTCCTGTCAGGAGGCAAGGTCAGGACTGATCCAGAACCTCAGCTGGACCCGTCAAAGTCAGTCACAGAGTCGTGTCAAGGAACTAAACGGGTCCTTACAATAAGTTTAATCACAAAGTAAAAAGCCAGAAAACACAAAGAATATCAGAAATTGCCTTTAGAAGGCCAGATCCTATTCTAATTTATTAATGAAAAACATTAAATTAAACATGAATTTTACTAGAAAAAAAACACTATCTGATATGAGATGGAGCCCAAAATGATGCAGATGTGTCTGAGCTGACCTCACCAGGTAGAGGGTGAATGTTTGAAAAGGTCCTGTCAAAGTGGTTCTGGATAGTTTCTGAGCTGCTCTTTTTGCAGAGCTGAAGGTGGGTTAGAAACCAGTAGGAGTGACTAAATGTGCAACTGGGTTTAAACAAACAGAAAAAACAAAGAATGATTTTGTTTATAATCCAAAATATTAAAACAAACCCATCACTCCTGACTCCTCCTAACCCACCTCCATCCCAGAAGCTCCTCCTCCGTGTCCAGATCAGGCAGTCAAGATGTTCTGACTCAGAACCAGAACACAAATAATCCCAGAAAATGTATTATTTCAAAAACAAGAAACGAGGAGCGGGAAATTCAAACTCAGCTGTGGATAAAATAAGATTTAGGGAAGGATTTTGAGTGAAATGCAGAAAGACCATGTTATTTCAATCAATCAAAGATACTTTATTAATCCCAGAGGGAAATTAGAGTTTCAGTACACACAATTCAGAGATCAGACATACATGGGCAAGACACATGACAAGAATTGGTGACTGTGGTCGTTCGCAACGCTGAGTCGCGCTACCTTAATAGAGATAAGAGGGTTACATGAGGATTGGTTCAGGTGGAGGGAAAAAAAGGCACTTCAGAGTTACCCTCCACCAGGAGGGCAGCTTTGCTCTGCAAATAAAACATCTCAGATAGATATGCAACAGACTTCAGACAACACAAGTGTCCACTAGGTGGGGCGGTGGGTTGGGACTATCCCTACTTCAGTTCCTGCAGCCAAGATAAGCAGCGCACGTCACCTCAGTGTGGATAGGGGGAGGAGCATTGAGAGTTGGAGGGTTGCAGTGACCCTGGGTGCTTCGGCAGCCTTCCCGCTGTCCCGCCCAGGCTGGGAAAGGAGACCGAGTTGAGTTGCCATAGCGACGGCACATTCCACATATCTTCTGAGGGGGGAGTTTTTGTTGGAGCCTTGCTGGCTCAAGAGCGCCAGATTCCGATTAGAAGTTGTTTTGGGGTCAGACAGAGATAATTTCCTCTCTGTCTTACAGTTTGTTGGTCCTCAAACTCTCAAAATCCCAATAATGGACGTTAATCTATCCCAATCTGTGCTGATTCGTCCACTCTCTCCTTGATGGCATCCATCTTTTGTGCCAAAGAATGAATCTCTGCCAAAGTCCCAAGCTTATGATTCATCTCGACAATTATTTGAGTTTGTGAATTCACAGCGCGGTGCAATCCATCTCTGAGCTCTCGGATCAGGCCAATATTCCTCAACAGCTCGTTAATTTTCCGGTAAGCCAGGTAGCCTCCAAGGCCAATGAGCAGGAAACCCGACACCAACACCACGAATATCCACACGTCTTCAGAGTCCTCCACAGACAGCTGAGAAAGACAGACCAAGTTCCAATGTTTCCAGGAGTCCATGATGTGTCCAACTGGGTCTGTCCCGGCAGGAAATCTGGGAGCTCCTTCTCCAGTTCTCATCGTTGAAAAAATTTTATCGATTGCGTTGAAAGACCAACTGACGAGATCCATTTAAGTGTATTTCAGTATCCAGTTTCCAGAAAAATGCAGAAGCAGCCGTGCACCCAGCACACAGAGACAGACAAAGGCCTTGAGGATAAGATATGGAGGAGAGGAGGAAAAAAAAGCGTCTGCACCCGTCAAGAGCCGGAAGAAGAATGATTATTTAAAAATAATTAAATTTAAAATAAATTTAAACATGTGTTTTAAAATTTTGTGTTTTAAATAAATAAAATATTACTGTAAGCAAAATTCATGAAAACAAGAGAACACATTTGTTGCTGTTTAACCAACATTTATCAGCTTTCTAATTCCAAGAAAATCCCAAAGATTTAAGGCTTTTCATTAATTGTACTTTTTGTTGTTTAGATTGTTTATTTGTGTGTTTTCAAGTCTTCAAATCAGCAAAACAAACTTGAAAGTGAAAAAGACGCATACCTCTCTGTCCGTGGAAGTTTTTTTATTTCACGAAATTCTGATTTCTAGATTTCTGTTTTAAAGAAAGAAAAGAATAATATTTGAAAATATTAAACCATTTTAGAAAAAGAGACCAGAAAAGGGTGGCTTGCCAACTCGGGGTCGGGAGAGAGGTCCTACCTCAAGTGGAGGAGTTTAAGTATCTCGGGGTCTTGTTCACGAGTGAGGGTAGGAGGGATCAGGAGATCGACAGGTGGATTGGTTCGGCGTCTGCAGTGATGCGGACGCTGAGCCGATCTGTCGTGGTGAAGAGGGAGCTGAGCCAGAAAGCCAGGCTCTTGATTTACCGGTCGATCTACGTCCCAATCCTCACCTATGGTCATGAGCTTTGGGTCATGACCGAAAGAACGAGATCGCGGATGCAAGCGGCCGAAATGAGTTTCCTCCGTAGGGTGGCCGGGCTCAGCCTTTGGGATAGGGTGAGGAGCTCGGACATTCGGGAGGGACTCAGAGTAGAACCGCTGCTCCTCCGGATCGAGAGGAGTCAGTTGAGGTGGTTTGGGCATCTGGTCAGGATGCCTCCTGGACGCCTCCCTGGGGAGGTGTTTCGGGCATGTCCTGCTGGCAGGAGGCCCCCGGGTCGACTAAGGGCACGTTGGAGAGGTTACATCTCCAATCTGGTCCGGGAACGCCTTGGGGTCCTGCCGGAGGAGCTGGTGGAGGTGGCTGGGGAGAGGACGGTCTGGAGTTCCCTAGATGGGATGCTGCCCCCGTGACCCGGACCTGGATAAGCGGAGGAAGACGACGATGACGACGACTTTAAAGGTCTTGTTCTTTTAATTCCTCTCAATCTGAGCAGGAAGAGGATGAATGAGGCCTTCTCAGCACACCATTACACAACGACCACATAAAAACATCACTCTAGCCATTCTAATGAATCATAGCAGCAGCGTGTTTAGAACAGGTGCAGCATGGGAACAGGACTCTGAGGATGTTCTGGAAGATTTAAGGAGTTAGAGACCATAAAATAATAATCCGACATGCGAAAATGAATTGTTTATGTGTGAGATCTTTCTAGGCTTCAGAATAAAGTCTCGATTTCCTGAATAAGACACAAGTCTAGGAGATTTAAATCAATGCTAATGCTAAACAGACCGGTTCTGTTTAAACCAGAAACAAGAATTCTGACCTGAGGAACGGGACCGAGGCTGTCACATGCTCTCCTTCCTCCTCGCTGCGCCTGAATGCTGGCGTGTTGTTGATGAGAGACTAGTGATGAAGACAGAGCTCTTCGTGTCTCCGAGTCATTCAGGAGGTAACAGGCTGGTGGGCGAGAGGCCAGAGACGAGCTGCCAGCATCCCACCGCTCACACAGGAGGACAGAGTGTGTCATCGCTCTACGTGTCAGCTTCCGGGACAGCTAACACAGATACAGAGACGCTCGCTGGCATCAATCGGCCTGCCGATAAACCTGCTCTCTGTTCTGGACAAGTCCATCAATACCAGCCAGGGGTGGAGACAAAAACGTGACCAGGATGTGACCAGGGGCACTGCATGTCTCTGACAGAACAGGACACATGGGCAGGACAAAATGCCAGGATGGGAGGACAAAGTGCTTCATACACAGGACAAGGGGACAAAACATCAGGATGCAAGGTATAAAGTGCCTCAGACACAGGAAGGGGAGACAAAACTGAAGGACAGGAGGACAAAACACCAGGATGTGGGTACAAAAAAGAGGATGTGAGGACAAAACACCAGGATGTGAGGACAAAACACCAGGATGTGGGTACAAAAAAGAGGATGTGAGGACAAAACACCAGGATGTGAGGACAAAACACCAGGATGTGAGGACAAAACACCAGGATGTGAGGACAAAACACCAGAGTGTGAGGACAAAACACCAGGATGTGGGGACAAAAAAGAGGATGTGAGGACAAAACACCAGGATGTGGGGACAAAAAAGAGGATGTGAGGACAAAACACCAGGATGTGAGGACAAAACACCAGGATGTGAGGACAAAACACCAGGATGTGAGGACAAAACACCAGGATGTGGGGACAAAAAAGAGGATGTGAGGACAAAACACCAGGATGTGGGGACAAAAAAGAGGATGTGCGGACAAAACACCAGGATGTGAGGACAAAACACCAGGATGTGAGGACAAAACACCAGGATGTGAGGACAAAACACCAGGATGTGGGGACAAAACACCAGGATGTGAGGACAAACATGCTTCAAACACAGGACAAGGGGACAAAACGCCAAAAATGGGAGGACAAAACATAAGGATGCAAGGACAAAACAAGTAGATGCAAGGACAACAGTGCCTCAGACACAGGAAGGGGAGACAAAACTGAAGGACAGGAGGACAAAACACCAGGATGTGGGGACAAAACACCAGGATGTGAGGCCAAAACACCAGGATGTGAGGCCAAAACACCAGGATGTGGGTACAAAACGCCAGGATGTGGGGACAAAACACCAGGATGTGAGGCCAAAACACCAGGATGTGGGGACAAAACGCCAGGATGTGGGGACAAAACTGATACAGACACTGGACAGGAGGAAACAATCATCAGGATGCAAGGACAAAACAACTAGATGCAAGGACTCCAGAAACAAAGGGGGACAAAACTGCAGGATGTGAGGACAAAACACCAGGATGTGAGGACAAAACACCAGAGTGTGAGGACAAAACACCAGGATGTGGGGACAAAAAAGAGGATGTGAGGACAAAACACCAGGATGTGGGGACAAAAAAGAGGATGTGAGGACAAAACACCAGGATGTGAGGACAAAACACCAGGATGTGAGGACAAAACACCAGGATGTGAGGACAAAACACCAGGATGTGGGGACAAAAAAGAGGATGTGAGGACAAAACACCAGGATGTGAGGACAAAACACCAGGATGTGAGGACAAAACACCAGGATGTGAGGACAAAACACCAGGATGTGAGGACAAAACACCAGGATGTGAGGACAAAACACCAGGATGTGGGGACAAAAAAGAGGATGTGAGGACAAAACACCAGGATGTGGGGACAAAAAAGAGGATGTGAGGACAAAACACCAGGATGTGGGGACAAAACACCAGGATGTGAGGACAAAACACCAGGATGTGAGGACAAAACACCAGGATGTGGGGACAAAAAAGAGGATGTGAGGACAAAACACCAGGATGTGGGGACAAAAAAGAGGATGTGCGGACAAAACACCAGGATGTGAGGACAAAACACCAGGATGTGAGGACAAAACACCAGGATGTGAGGACAAAACACCAGGATGTGAGGACAAAACACCAGGATGTGAGGACAAAACACCAGGATGTGAGGACAAAACACCAGGATGTGGGGACAAAACACCAGGATGTGAGGACAAACATGCTTCAGACACAGGACAAGGGGACAAAACGCCAAAAATGGGAGGACAAAACATAAGGATGCAAGGACAAAACAAGTAGATGCAAGGACAACAGTGCCTCAGACACAGGAAGGGGAGACAAAACTGAAGGACAGGAGGACAAAACACCAGGATGTGGGGACAAAACACCAGGATGTGAGGCCAAAACACCAGGATGTGAGGCCAAAACACCAGGATGTGGGTACAAAACGCCAGGATGTGGGGACAAAACACCAGGATGTGAGG
Organism: Nothobranchius furzeri; assembly: GCF_043380555.1. Classification (NCBI taxonomy): domain Eukaryota; kingdom Metazoa; phylum Chordata; class Actinopteri; order Cyprinodontiformes; family Nothobranchiidae; genus Nothobranchius; species Nothobranchius furzeri. The sequence continues at coordinate 83,146,910 of NC_091743.1, forward strand.
CCAAAACACCAGGATGTGGGGACAAAACGCCAGGATGTGGGGACAAAACTGATACAGACACTGGACAGGAGGAAACAATCATCAGGATGCAAGGACAAAACAACTAGATGCAAGGACTCCAGAAACAAAGGGGGACAAAACTGCAGGATGTGGGGACAAAACTCCAGGATGTGGGACAAAAAAAAGAGGATGGGAGGACAAACATGCTTCAGACACAGGACAAGGGGACAAAACACCAAAAATGGGAGGACAAAACATCAGGATGCAAGGACAAAGGTGCTTCAAACACAGGATGGGGGGACAAAACACCAGGAAAGGGGGACAAAACTGCAGAAAGGGAAAGCAAAACGTATTTAGACATAGGACAGACGGACAAAATGGCAGGATTGCATAAAAAATTAGGAGGACAAAACAGAGGGACAAGAGGGCAAAACCGCTTCAGCCTTTGAAAAGAAAATGGACAGGATTATCCCCCCTTCCCATTCACTGGAGCTGTCCCTGGAATGCCTGCCATTCCCAAATGGGAAGTCAGAATGACATTAAAACTATGAACGTCCAAACGGATCTCAGCGAATCACCATCCTAATGATATTAGATGTACACACTGGACAAGATACACAACTTTAACCAGCTGTTAAAGTGAGACTCATCAGGATGAAATCAGACTTCAGTGAAAGGACGACACCTTTCCCTTTCCAAACTCCCAATGTTCCAACAACAGGGACACCAGTTAACCCCGACATCAGCACATTTTATTCACCAACGTGTGTTCGTTTATCTACACGCATGTAGGTTCAGTGTAAATAAAAACCCAGGAGCCAAAAATAAAACGAAGCATCTGAAAATAATGAATCAACCTGCAGATCCAAAATGAGGAAAAGCTGCACCTGCTCCAGGACGGAGACGATATTTAGGCCTTGAATTAAATAAAACAAACCTTCATTTTGAAAACAAGGCAGATTTTGGTCGTTTCCTGACAATTTAAAGTTTAACAGATTATTATTATTCCTGCATGACTCCATGTCAGAGTCAGAAGATCCAACAATCAGACTTGACTAGATGAAATTGTCTGGACTAAGTCCTCTAAACTTCTCCTTCTCCGAGGAGGTGATTCACGGCTCAGGACCGGTTTTATAGAACATGTAGATTATTTTCAGCTCTCACCCACAAACAGCAGCGTGACTCGGTGAAGATCAGAGCGCCGAGGCGTTCTCACGCCTCCTCAGACGCTCACTGAGCTTGTTACACAATGATGGGAGTGAATGAGCCACTCCGTTTACAAAAGCTGCTGCTGAGGATGATGTCACTTCCTGCTGTTGGGCAAAATGTGGTAAGTTTGCTGATGGAGTTGGAGGAGACTGAGATCTTAGTTATGGAGCGAGTTTACCTCCAGAGGAGAGTCAGCGACACACGGCTGCATAAATTTAGATCTCAGCATGAATAAAGGTCTGCTGCTGAAACCGAGGAACAGAACCATAATGATCCAGTTAAACTTACCAAGTCATTGGTTAAAACCTCCTTTATTGGCTGATTTTACATGTGAAAGGTTCCTATTATTAATCGCTTTTCTGAGATTATTAGAAGTCTATGAGACAAACTGGTTTTGACATCTGAGCTCTCACCTCCTGGCATCTGAGTGGTTCTATAAAATAATAAATGGACTGAACGCTGGGAGCTTGAGGCGAGGTCAGATGAGTTCTGAATAAACACTTTCTGTCAAAATCAACTTTAAACAACAGAAACCAGAAGACTTCCAACCGTCATCGGATCTGCTGCTACAGAGTCCTGTAGAAATAAATCTGATGTGTTATCGGCTTCATATGAACATGTTTTATTCAACATCCACCTTGAATAAACATATTTTCTCTCTCTGATGCTTCAAATTCTACAGCTTGTGAGAATGGACATCTGATTTAGATCACTGTTTCCCATCTCAGATAATCATTTTCTGTCTCAGTTCACTATTTCCTATCTCAGATCACTATTTCCTGTCCCAATTCACTGTTTCCTGTCTCAGATCACTATTTCCTGTCCCAATTCACTGTATCCTGTCTCAGATGACTATTTCCTGACTCAGATGACTATTTACTGTCTCACATCATTATTTCCTGTCTCAGATCACCGTTTCCTGTCTCATTTCACTATTACCTGTCTCAGATCAATATTTACTGTCTCAGATCACTATTTTCTGTTGCAGATAACCATTTCCTATATCAGATAATCGTTTCCTGTCTCAGATCATTGTTTCCTGTCTCAGATAATTGTTTCCTGTCTCGGTTCACTGTTACCTGTCTCAGATCACTGTTTCCGGTCTCAGATGACTATTATCTGTCTCAGATGACTATTTACTGTCTCACATTACTATTTCCTGTCTCAGATCACTATTTACTGTCTCAGATCACTATTTTCTGTTTCAGATCACCGTTTCCTGTCTCAGATAATTGTTTCCTGTCTCGGTTCACTGTTACGTGTCTCAGATCACTGTTTCCGGTCTCAGATGACTATTATCTGTCTCAGATGACTATTTACTGTCTCACATTACTATTTCCTGTCTCAGATCACTATTTACTGTCTCAGATCACTATTTTCTGTTTCAGATCACCGTTTCCTGTCTCAGATCACTGTTTCCTGTCTCAGTTCACTGTTTCCTGTCTCAGTTCACTGTTTCCTGTCTCAGATCACTATTTCCTGTCTCAGATCACTATTATCTGTCTCAGATCACTATTTCCTGTTTCAGATCACCGTTTTCTGTCTCAGATCACTGTTTCCTGTCTCAGATGACTATTTACTGTCTCAGATCACCGTTTTCTGTCTCAGATCACTGTTTCCTGTCTCAGATCACTATTACCTGTCTCAGATGACTATTTCCTGTTTCAGATCACCGTTTTCTGTCTCATTTCACTATTACCTGTCTCAGATCAATATTTACTGTCTCAGATCACTATTTTCTGTTGCAGATAACCATTTCCTATATCAGATAATCGTTTCCTGTCTCAGATCATTGTTTCCTGTCTCAGATCACTATTATCTGTCTCAGATCACTATTTCCTATCTCAGATCACTATTTCCTGTCCCAATTCACTGTTTCCTGTCTCAGATCACTATTTCCTGTCCCAATTCACTGTATCCTGTCTCAGATGACTATTTCCTGACTCAGATGACTATTTCCTGACTCAGATGACTATTTACTGTCTCACATCATTATTTCCTGTCTCAGATCACCGTTTCCTGTCTCATTTCACTATTACCTGTCTCAGATCACTATTTTTTGTTGCAGATAACCATTTCCTATATCAGATAATCGTTTCCTGTCTCAGATCATTGTTTCCTGTCTCAGATAATTGTTTCCTGTCTCGGTTCACTGTTACCTGTCTCAGATCACTGTTTCCGGTCTCAGATGACTATTATCTGTCTCAGATGACTATTTACTGTCTCACATTACTATTTCCTGTCTCAGATCACTATTTACTGTCTCAGATCACTATTTTCTGTTTCAGATCACCGTTTCCTGTCTCAGATAATTGTTTCCTGTCTCGGTTCACTGTTACCTGTCTCAGATCACTGTTTCCGGTCTCAGATGACTATTATCTGTCTCAGATCACTATTTACTGTCTCAGATCACTATTTTCTGTCTCAGATCACTGTTTCCTGTCTCAGATCACTATTACCTGTCTCAGATGACTATTTCCTGTTTCAGGTCACCGTTTTCTGTCTCATTTCACTATTACCTGTCTCAGATCAATATTTACTGTCTCAGATCACTATTTTCTGTTGCAGATAACCATTTCCTATATCAGATAATCGTTTCCTGTCTCAGATCATTGTTTCCTGTCTCAGATCACTATTATCTGTCTCAGATCACTATTTTCTGTTGCAGATAACCATTTCCTATATCAGATAATCGTTTACTGTCTCAAATAATTGTTTCCTGTCTCAGATAATTGTTTCCTGTCTCGGTTCACTGTTACCTGTCTCAGATCACTATTTCCTGTCTCAGATCACTATTTCCTGTCTCAGATCACTATTATCTGTCTCAGATGACTATTTACTGTCTCAGATCACTATTATCTGTCTCAGATCACTATTTCCTGTTTCAGATCACCGTTTTCTGTCTCAGATCACTGTTTCCTGTCTCAGATGACTATTTACTGTCTCAGATCACTATTTTCTGTTTCAGATCACCGTTTCCTGTCTCAGATCACTATTTTCTGTTTCAGATCACCGTTTCCTTTCTCAGATCACTGTTTCCTGTCTCAGATAATTTTTTCCTGTCTCAGTTCACTGTTTCCTGGCTCAGATCACTATTTCCTGTCTCAGATCCCTATTTCCTGTTTCAGATCACTGTTTTCTGTCTCAGATCACTGTTTCCTGTCTCAGATGACTATTTACTGTCTCAGAACACCGTTTTCTGTCTCAGATCACTGTTTCCTGTCTCAGATCACTATTACCTTTCTCAGATGACTATTTCCTGTTTCAGATCACCGTTTTCTGTCTCAGATCACTGTTTCCTGTCTCAGATGACTATTTACTGTCTCAGATCACCATTTTCTGTCTCAGATCACTGTTTCCTGTCTCAGATCACTATTAACTGTCTCAGATGACTATTTACTGTCTCATATCACTATTTCCTGTTTCAGATCACTGTTTTCTCTCTCAGTTCACTGTTTCCTGTCTCAGATCACTATTTTCTGTTGCAGATAACCATTTCCTATATCAGATAATCGTTTCCTGTCTCAGATCACTGTTTCCTGTCTCAGCTACTTGTTTCCTCTCTCAGATAATCGTTTCCTGTCTCAGATCACTGTTTCCTGTCTCAGATACATGATTCCTCTCTCAGATAATTGTTTCCTGTCTCAGATCACTGTTTCCTGTCTCAGATAATCGTTTCATGTCTCAGATCAGTGTTTCCTGCCTCAAAGCACTATTACCTGTGTTAAATCACCTTTACCTGTCTCATACCAATATTTCCTGTCCAATCACTATTTCCTGTCTCAGATAACTGTTTCCTGTCTCAGATCACAGTTTCCTGTCTCAAATCACTATTTCCTGTCTCAGATCACTATTTCCTGTCTCAGATCACTGGTTTCTGTCTTAAATCACCTTTACTTGTCTGAGATCATTATTTCCTGTCTCAGATAATCATTTCCTGTTTCAGATCACTGTTTCCTGTCTCAGATCACTGTTTCTTGTTTCATATCACAATTTCCTGTCTCAGAGAACAATTTCCTGTCTTAAATCACCTTAACCTGTCTCAGATCACTATTTCCTGTTTCAAACCACCGTGTTCCTTAATTTTCAATTCAATTCAAGTTCATTTATAGCGCCAAATCACGACAAGAGTCGTCTCAAGGCACTTCACACAGTAAACATTCCAATAGTATTCAGCACAAGGAGCATTTTCTGTTACCTGTTTCAGATGGGAGGTTAGAAATATTGCACTCCAAAGAAAATCTAAGTTAAAACACAAAACAACCATTCCAATTTAGAATTTATTTATGGTTGTTTAACTCTTTGTTGTTGTTTTTGTATCTATAGAAACTGTTCTAGATCACGATCAACACTGGTAAATAACATTCAGCGTTAATCTGTTTCCACTGCAATAAAACTGTAAAATCATTAATAAATTCTTTCACAGAACAGAACCACAGACCAGTAGCCATCAGGGCCACATCACTCCAAACACAACCGTAAACAGCAGCCTGATGGATGACGATTTGTCTCATTGTGTGTTTGAACCAAACCACAGCTATGTTTCTGGCTTCTCCCTCCTGAAGCTGATCACTCTCTGAAACTTTAATTATGCTCACATGCTGGAACACGTCAGAAACAAGCACCCTGATAGAGGGTTAATAATAACACTCACAGGGTTTCACATCAGCATCTTCACACTCGAACAACACGTCTGAGTGGGAAACACGACAGGCACATCTACGATGGAAAAGTTCTGATCACGGTCGACACTTTACACCACGCTGTACACAGCTTTCTGTTTCTTCTAGTTCAGTTCAGTTCAGTTCATTTATTTATAAAGCACTTTAAAACACCCAGCACAGGAACAAAGTGCTGTACAGAAAATACATTAAAACAATAGAATAAACAGAAAGCAGCAAAGAGAAATAAATAAAACACATGAGACATAAAATTAAAACAGCCCAATAATGAGAATAAAAACTAAATAAAAACAGCATTGAAACACCCCAAAACAGCTAAAATAAGTCTAAACTAAAAATAGCAACCAACATCTCACAAGGTGTCAAAAGAAAGGGTAAAGAGGTGGGTTTTCAAGAGTGACTTAAAAACAGGTAAGGAACTGGCCCGTCTTATCTGTAAAGGAAGCTCGTTCCACAGTTTAGGAGCTGCTACAGCAAAGACGCGATCTCCTCTAAGTTTACGCCCAGTCCTGGGTACAATCAGGAGCAGCTGATCAGCTGACCTGAGAGAGCGGGAGGGTGTGTAAGGCTGTAACAGGACAGAGAGATAAGAAGGTGCAAGGCCATGGAGACATTTAAAAGCAAACAAAATAATTTAAAAATGAATCCTAAAAGAAATGGGCAGCCAGTGAAGAGAAGCTAAAACAGGGGAAATGTGTTCAAACTTTGGTGTGCCAGTTAAAAGACGGGCTGCGGCATTTTGCACCCTCTGTAGATGACTAATAGAAGATGCACTGATCCCAATATAGAGTGCGTTACTTCTAAATGAAAAAGAGCTCTAAACTCATGATCCACAACATTTTATTTTTCTATATTTGCCTTTAAGGAACCCTGACCCTTTACCAGCAGATCTGACCAAACATAAATAGTCAGTTCTCCTGACAGTTTCCAGCACCAGAACCCTCACACCGTGTTTCTGTGGTCTCCATCTGTTTGCAGGGATCGGCTTCTCTGCACCTGTCAGCTTCAACAGCTGAACAAACATCTGGCCTTCAGCCGCCAGCAGCTCTCCAGAGCTATCCTTCTCTAATTAGAATCGAGTTATCCTGCTGGACCCTGAACGCCTCGTAGAGGACTGACAGAACACTTCCTGCAGCTTCTCAGGTTTCTGCTTCCAAACAACAGCTGTGACACAGGAGAGCAAACTCTTCATTGATGCAACAGAAAGGATAACTGACACAACATCAGGCTGGCGAAAACTAAACCAAACGCTGTTGCTTTGGACTATTCAGGAAATCTTGCACTTGAACACATCCCTAAGAAAAATTCTAGGAGACAAGTTCCTTTGCCTGACTTTCAGATTCTGGACGCCCTCAGCTGTCAGAGCAAAGTCAATCTTCTCCACATCAGACAAATGAGAGGAGGCTGAGGCTGCGGGTCTGGATCAGAAGTGACGTGTTGTTGCATTTTCCTTTCCCTGGCGGGCTGCGGAGCCCGAGCCGTGCTGCATGACCACACTGATAACACTCACACACAAAGAGCTGCTGGAGCTCTGCAGAAGCTTCAGAACTTTTTTTTCCCCCACAAACAAAAACCCATCAAGAGTCATTGTGGTGATAAGATGGCTTTCAACCCCCCTTCACTCTGCTTCACTTAGTGCTGACCTACATTTCCCAGAATGCTTTTCACTGGTCTCCAGAAAACTCAGACAGGTTATAAATGAGGTTTTAATGTGGCTCTAGAGCTCTGAGGTGGGTGCAGAACGTGGTCACTTTCTGCACCGGTTCCATTCAGCTTCTACAGAAACGTTTTAAATGGTCGCTCGTGGAATATCTATCCATCCATTTTCATCCGCTTATCTGGAGTCGGGTCACGGGGGCAGTAGCCTAAGGCGAGAGGCCCAGACTTCCCTCTCCCCAGCCACTTGGGCCAGCTCCTCCGGGGAAATCCCAAGGTGTTCCCTGGCCAGGTGAGAGACATGGTCCCTCCACCGTGTCCTGGGTCTACCTTTAGGTCTCCTCCCAGTTGGTCGTGCCTGGAAAACCTCACCAGGGAGGCATCCAGGAGGCATTCTGACCAGATGCCCGAGCCACCTCAACTGGCTCCTCTCAATGTGGAGGAGCAGCGGGTCTACTCCGAGCCCCTCCTGAATGACCGATCGTCTCACCTTATCTCTAAGGGTGAGCCGAGCCACTCTTCGGAGAAAACTCATTTTGGCCGCTTGTATCCGTGATCTCGTTCTTTTGGTCACTTCCCAAAGCTCATGACCATAGGTGAGGGTAGGAACGTAGATCAACCGGTAAATCGAGAGCTTTGCCTTCTGACTCAGCTCTCTTCACCACGACAGACCGGTACGACGCCCGCATCACTGCAGATGCAGCACAGATCCGCCTATCAATCTCACGCTCTATCTTACCCTCACTCGTGAACAAGACCCCGAGATACTTAAACTCCTCCATTTGGGGCAGAACGAGGGAGTCACCGGAAGGACCGCTCTCCAGCACATCCTCCAAGGTCTCCAAAAATGGTGGGTAGTCTGAACTGTAGTTTGGTGCATAAGCACAGATCACAGTCATAACCCATCCCCCCCCACACTTAGGCAGAGGGAGGCTACCCTCTCATTCACCGGGGTAAACCCCAACATACAGGCACCAAGATGGGTATAACTAGTATGCCCACCCCTGCTTGGCGCCTCTCAGTGGGAGCAACTCCAGAGTGGTAGAAAGTCCAACCCCTCTCAAGGAAACCAGTTCCAGAGCCAGAGCCATGCGTTGAGGTGAGTCCGATTATATCTAGTCGAAACCTCTCAACCTCACACACCAATTCAGGCTCCTTCCCCACCAGAGAGGTGACATTCTATGTGCCAAGAGCCAGCTTCTGTAGCCGAGGATCAGACCGCCAAGGTCCCCGCTCTCGACTACCACCCGTCACACCCTGCACCCGACCCCTTTGGCCCCTCCCATGAGCGGTGAGCCCATGGGAAGGGGGACCCACGTTTCCTCTTCAGGCTGTGCCAGCCGGGCTCCATGGGTGAAAGCCCGGCCACCAGGCGCTCGCCAACGTGCCCCACCTCCAGGCGTGGCTCCAGAGGGGGGCCCCGTGACCCACGTCAGGGCGAGGGAACACGGTTTCCATTTATATAATTCATCATAAGAGGAATAGTTTGGGGAATAGTTCCTACAAAATAAAACTAATTTGGGTGTGTGTGCACCGATGATGCTGCAAGAATTTTGCATTTTCCTGTTCCTCCACCAAACCTGTGATGCTCTCTCTTTACCAGGGTTCTACATCTCATCTGGCACGGCGTTTGTTTTTGTGTAAATATTTAGAAATAATTCTCTGAGAGCCATTTCTACAAATGCATCAACTTTCTAAACATTTTCAACAAACGAACAGACACAAGCAGACATGCTTCTGCAAAAAGACCACACAACTGTCCAATAGAAAACTAAAATAAGACCCAGGATAGTAAATTACTTCAATAATAGGAAAGCACATGATTAATTAAAGTAATTCCTTGAAGGTGTGTACTAAAATCAGCCCTGATGTAACAAACAGTTAAGAGTCTGAATATTGTGAATTTAACCAAAAGCTCATCTTGACACACTGAGGAACCCTGAAAGGCAACGAACTGCAGAGCTTCAACTCAAATAGAGCAACTCATTCAAAGCTTCCAGATTTCATCTGGAGGATGTCCAAGCTGGGATGGAACAAAACACTGAGCTGCAATAGTACTTTTACTGGGTTGGCCAGTAATCGGGAGGTTGCAAGTTCAATCCTGGCTCCGCAGAGAATGCTGCTGTTGTGTCCTTGGGCAAGACACTCAACCAGCCTTACCTGCTGGTGGTGGTCAGAGGGACCGGTGGCACCTGTGCTCTGCAACCTCGCCTCTGTCAGTGTACCCCGGGGCAGCTGCGGCTACATCGTAGCTCACCACCATCAGTGTGTGAATGTGTGTGTGACTGGATGAATTATGCACTGTAGTGTAAAGCGCTTTGGAGTCCTCTGACTCTGAAAGGTGCTATACAAGTGCAGGTCATTTATCATTTATCATTACTTCAGTGCAGCTCTGGTGTTTTTGTCTTTTGATAAATAATAAAAATTCTGTGTTTCCTTTTAAACATGAAAATGGGCAGAATTAATGAGTGTGTGTGTGTGTGTGTGTGTGTGTGTGTGTGTGTGTGTGTGTGTGTGTGTGTGTGCGTGCGTGTGTGTGTGTGTGAATGGATGAAAGATTCTTGTGTAAAACATTTGTTGGGTTCAACAAATCAATACTGAAGTCACCACATATGTATGTTGGTTTTCTGTTCACTGTAGAAAAAACATTCTCCATCCTTTCTTGAAAGACGTCCATATTCGAACCGGGTGGCCTGTATGCACAACTTACAATAATGTTTTATTTCTTTTCATTAAGAATTTCCACCATCAAACATTCCATTATGTCATCCAAGGCTAACGACATGTGCCTTTTCACCGTAAACTGTACCGTTTTATGATGTATAGCGCAACCCCACCTCCTGTTTTATTTTTCCTGTTTACATATTCAAGATTATAATCATCTATATGGAAATGAACTCTCTTATTCTTATTGAACCACGTTTCAGAGATGGCAATTACACTAAAAGGGTGAAAATAATGTTGCAGGTATTCATTTACAGAATTAAAATTTGTATACATGCTTCTGCTATTAAAGTGTATGATTGAGAATTTTGTCTTCAAACAAATGAACCGTATGACCAAAATATTTGGAGTACAGTCATGAATTATAGCTCAAAATTAAGGTATATTCGTTAGCTGTAAGCCAGCACGCGTCTCATTTCAATCGGACCTACGGTTCTCTCGGGACAACGCCAGAAATGGAGCAAGGGAGGGTCACCACCTTTCCCCATTATAACTTTTGTGAATTTTTCTGAAAATTTCAAGTCGTGCCTCACCTTCTACCTGCGATTTTACAAATATCGTAAAACATATCAAAAAGACTCTTTAATATGTTAAACAGGAAAGTCTTGTGAGTTTGATAAACTTTGAATGAAGTCTATGAGTTAAAAGGAACCCAATAGAGTTTTAGGTTAAGAAAAAGTGATAGAAATTTGCTGAAAAATGACCAATCCCGTTCATTTAAATGGGAAAATGTTCACAGAAAAAGCTTAATAACTCGAAAATTTTTTAAGATATCAATGCCAAAAGTAATGGCCGGAAAGAGTTTAACGAGCTGAACATTTTGAAATAAAATTGTTGAAATAGTTAAAAATTTGAAAGAGTTGAAAAGGTTCAAAAAGTGTACGGAAGAAGAAGAAGAAGAAGAAGAAGAAGAAGAAGAAGAAGAAGAAGAAGAAGAAGAAGAAGAAGAAGAAGAAAGAGAAACAGGAAAACCATAGTTTCAAACAACAAGCCTGAGGCTAAAGGACAACCCAGACCTGACTTAAACAAAAACGTGTTTGTTCTTGCACTGGTGATCATTTTGGGGTTAAACTGGGATCCAACTGGTATATTCCAGACGCCTTCAAGGACGCCTGGGATATTTCACACTTCATCACAGCTCGGATTAGACTGATAAACTGATGGATCAATCCCGATGCGGCCATCCGGGTCAGACGCACTGAACCATCACCCTCCATCACACAGAACCCGCTCTGATCTGAGACCCGGATGACACCTGCAGCAGGTGTTTAACTCACCATCATCCCCGACAGGCCGACACGTCCCATTCTGGGCCCAGAGCCGCTACCGAACCCAAAACACCGACTGTTTTCGTCGCCTTCATCTCGATCTGGATGGAGATCGGTCCGTTTCCAGTGGGTTGCAGGCGGTGGGCCCTCCCCCCTCCCACTCACCCGCCAGGGGAGAGCAGAACCAGACCTGGGATTAACAATAACCCGGGTTACATGTAGTCGGTTAAAACCAGCTGCAGAACCACCTGGGCTGTGGTTCGGATGGATGGAGGAGCTAGACCCGGTGGGTCGGGAGGAGGAGGAGCTGCAGCAGGAGGAGGAGGATGCCTCCGCTGTAAAGGATGACGAGTTCAGACAAACTGCAGCATTTTATTATAAAGATAATGAAAGAAGGTCTGCAGCGCCCCCTGCTGGAGCAGGTTTAAATTACCTGAGATCAAATCTGCCACATAGTTTACCATCACACTGAGATTATGTTCACGTCACTGCATTCAAAGCTTAATGAGCTTTAGTGTCCGGCCAGAGAGCGCAGGGAGACGGAGACAGCAGGCTACAGCCGCCCGAGAGCTCACGGTGAACTCTGGTCTGACTTGATGTTAGAGCAGGTGGCTCCCCCTAGCGGTCATCTTCTGATCTACATCTATAAACTACTGTACATCTATGGAGAGACTGCTGTTAGATTCAGCATACAAATATGTTTAATCATTATTAGAGTGGAGAAATCCTGCCATCAAGTAGAGGCATGGTTGGAACCACACAAACAAATACATAATCGATGACTACTCTTATATTTTAGGAACATATTAAGCCGAAGCTTTGTGCAAAACCCCCATTTTTTAACTATTGAAATATGTTCAGACATTTAAATACCAAGTTGGTTCTGTTTAGTCACAAAAGTGTTTTCACCGCGTTTACTGGAGTATGAGATACATTAGTTTTACAGATGGATATTTAAATAACTATTTTAATGTGTCCTTCATCTCCAGAAAATTTCCAGTCTAACTGTTGGGAAATTTTGAGTATTTTAGTTTTTCTCATGAAAATAACAGGTTTCTGCTTTCTTGTTAGACAGCAGGAGATGCTGTCTGAGTACTGACCTGATGACGTGACAGGCCCTTCACTGCCTTTAACCCAATGAAACAGAGTACTGCTTGCAGAAAAGATTGCTCATTTTAGGTCATCATTAAGATCTTTTTTATTTTTGCACAGCAATTTGGGCACTAGTCTATTTTAGGACATGTTTATTATAATAATTAAATCCCAAATATCAGGGATAATGAGCTGCTGTTAATGAAACCGGGACAGTGATAACAAAAAGTGTATTTTTGGTTCCTGTTTTTCTCTTCTGACAACAAAGACACAATGAAAGGTAATCAAAATGACTAACAAACACCCACAATGGGAGTTTTGTGACATGTTTAGCATTATTACACCAAGCAGCGTTCACATGATCTGATTGATGGTGAGGTGGGATTGTTCTGCGCACTTGTAACCTGGATCAAGAACAATTCCACTGGTGTGGATCGGTGAGGGAGCCATGTTCAAATACTTAACAATTATAGACCTAGCTAATACTATTGTGAAACTATTTGAGAAATTGACCTTTACCCAGTTATCTGATTATCTGGGTATAATTTACTTTCCCATTGCCAATCAGGTTTTAGAAAACATTTCTCCACTACATCTGCTCTTCTTAAATTCACTAATGACATTTACATGGGCTTTGACAATAATCTAATGGGTAATGAAGTTTTCCTTCACTTAAAGCTTCTTTCCGGAGCATGTTCTCTATCCCCTTTTACGTGACTAATTCCCCACAGTTGACCATTATTTACTTCTGGACACACTGTATGCCATTGGCCTTTCAAGGTTGTCATTATCATGGGTTCAATTAGTTTATTCACCATCGATCGCAGTATGTCTCATTTAATATCCATGAAACTAATATGTGTGGGGTTGTCAGAGGAGTTCCTCAGGGCTCCCCTCTCGGGCCTTTGCTATTTTCTATTTTATTAATGATTTGTCTTTACGCTGCACCTCCTGTTCTGTTCATGCGCATGTCGATGATGCAGTTTTATATTCCACAAGGCCAAATGATTTAGAATTGCACGAGATCCTGCAATCAAATTTTAATAATGTGCAGCATTGGCAGACTCAAAATAAACTCATCCTTAATAAATCTAAAACTTATTCAATGCTGTTTAGAAGATATTCCTCTACATTTGGGGAAAGTGGGAATCTGCAACTGCATTTTTTGGACCGCTCCGAAGTGCATTCCACTGAGAAATTTTAATACTTGGGAGTTTGGATTGAGCTGGATTTATCATTCAAAAATCATGTCCAGGCAGTTTCTCATAAAATTACTAGTTTACGAACGCTGTCCCGTTCCATTAAATGTTTTGACCTTGCAGTACGGAAACGTATTGCAACTCCGCTTCTGCTTCCTATTATTGATTATGCAGATATAATCTATTAGAACTCTACCTCCACATGTCTTCAGTTGCTGGATGTTATCTACAACAGTGTTTGTCATTTTGTTTTACGTTGTCTGTTCAGAAGCCATTGCTGTCAAATGTACAAACACCTTTCATGGTACTGTAACAAAATAGAGTGATGTAACGATCTAGAGTTGTATTTTTAATATACTGTAAGTAGATCTAGTTTTTATAATCAGAAGAATAGGTTGTTTTTATCATCAGGGAGTTCATTTAACACTCTGTATTGACCTTGAGACAAGAAAAGAGAGAGTTGGGATCGTTTAAGAATTTTATTATAAATTCTACAATCTATCAGGACTAACTCTGTGTTGTTTGGAAATGAATGTGATGTTCGATGTGTGTGTGTGTGTGTGTGTGTGTGTGTGTGGTTGGTTCAGACTCCTTAGGCTGACGTCATTGAATCTGGTAGTCTTTGATTGTTTTGACTAGATATCACGAGGCTTATAAAGTGATGACATGAGCTGCTATTTTGCCATGTACGTACCCAGTGGGGGGCCTCCCAGGTAGATCAGGAAATGCCAGGTCTGAAGACCTCGGATGTGCGCTGGAGCTGGTCAAAACCGCGGTCACAGCGTTTCAAAGCCCGTCTGAAGGGTCGACCCAGGTAACAATCGGCAGCGTCAGCAGGTGCTCTTATTTTGAAAGGATGTCGTCTGGTTGTTAAACGACAAAAATCTCCAACTTCACAGTTCTTAGTTTAAAGAAGAAAACACATCTGGCCAGGCTGTGCTTCTCTTTGGGATGACGGTGAACAGAACTGAAGTCAAAATGGAACTGAGCTTAAAATGGCGTTGCCTTGTTTTATATCTCTGAATTGTTGATAAGTTTTAGTAAAGCGGATAGGACACTTTAAGTCAACAAGCCAGATTCTCTTGCGGCAGCCGAAAGCTCTGATTGGTTGGAACAATGTGTCATGCGTTTCTATGGAGATGAGGGTCAGTCTGTCTGTGCAATAGTCCTGTTTTCATTAAACACATAAATCATGACATCTTTATTCCACAGATCATTCACTTGATTATTATTGATCAACATCTGTTTCGACTAGCTTTAATCACAAATTAAGTACTTTGATTATTGAAAAGCGTTCTTCTTCTCCTTCTGGCTCTTCTCCTGGAATGTAAACAGTCTGAGGAACACCCGACCTTGGCGTTTTCTACACGGGTGTTACTGTGTACAGGGGTAGCTGTGTGGAGCTGAAAATAATGAAGTTCATAACGTTACAGTACTCACTGACAGCTAGACATCAACTTATTTTTAAATGCACTCACTCAGATTTTCCTTCTTATTTGCAAGCCTTGTTAGTTTCTGTAATCCCTGAGCATCAAACTCGATCTAATGATCATCTGTCGTTTGTTATTCCCCGGTTTAGTAAAGAAGTGGGGAGACATGCCTCTTGTGTTAAAGCTCCCTCTGACTGGAATAAGTTACCTTCAATCTTGAGGTCCATTTCTTCAATTAGTCTATTTAGAAATTGTCTTAACGAGTATTTATTGCCTATTTGTGATTGTTTTGCTGTCACCGCCTAATTTGGACACGTCTGCATGTGTATACTGGGTCTGCGTATATTATTATGCATTCTAAAGATGCTATTATTTTTGGTGAGCCATAGCTTAGCAGGACATTTTTTAACTTTATTTTTTGCGTGTTTTGTTTGATTTAGTGATTGTGTTGTGATTACGTAAATGGCTTTCCTGTCTTATCTGCTTTTTTGTTGTATGATCTGAGGACCCGCTCGAAAATGAGATAACACATTTCAAGCGGTTTCTGTCCTTGTAAAATATAAGTTCGATAAATAATAAAAATAAATAAATAAATGTTCTAAGTTCATTTTTAGTTCTAACTCACACCACAGATGATAAAATCAGTAAATCTGTTTTTAGATTTAGAACATTTATCCTTTAAATTGGTCAAACTTCGATAAAAACAGTTTTAAACTACAGTTTAAACAATTATTGACCTGATTGTTATGAAATTCGTGTTATTATGATTTTTGCTCTAAAACACATTTAAAACAGATCTGAGATCAGTCTGAAGTGACTTTGCTCAGCCCCTTTTATAACCAGAAAAAAAAAAATAACGGACTGAACACAAACTGATCTGACCGTTTAAATTTTGACCACTTTGACCAAATTTAAGCTATTTTAAAAAATTTAAATTTAAGCTAAAATTTCCAACTATTGCCTGGAATCGGTGCTAACCACGCCACGAACATGGGATTAGCCATTCAGTTACTGTTAAACTTGCACTTCCCCATGACGCAAGCTCCAGCTTAACCAGCTAATGTGCTCATCTAAAAATAGCCCCCTTTCACAAACAACTGAAGGTGTACGGTATGTACAGTCTATGACGGTTCCGCTTACGCCAATATCGTACACAAAAAATGCTGAACACTAACTGGAAACTCACAAAAATTTTATAGAAATCAAAGAATCTCGTTTGTTGGGTTTTTGGTAGTTTAAGACCTTTGGAAACTGTATTTAAGGGTTATTTGTAATTTTTAAGGATTTTTAAGGCCTTAAATTTGGAAAAGCTAATTTAAGACTTTTTAAGACTTTTTAAGGTCCCGCAGATACCCTGAGCATCAGTACCACAGAAAGGCTGAACTGAGATCAGCTGGTTCTGGTCTAACAGTGGCTGGTTTATCCAGCAGGAGAAACAAGACTCAGTCCCATGCATGTCATTTCTATTCTCTCTGTTTCTATTATGCTAATTATTTATGGTGCAACAGAAAATAACATTTAATGCAAGTCAAGAAGCATTTTTATTACAGTTATCTAGTCAGAAGCTGTAAAAGATTAGATCGATGCTTAAATAAACATCTGGAGGTGAAAAGTACACCCTGGATCCAAAATAACTAAAATGATTATAAACAAAGTTCCTCACAGAAAGACTGAAGTTATTTACTCATCGCTCTTCAAAATCACGGCAGCAGGAACATAAATAACATTTTAAATTTATGTAGTAAAAATCTTAAAAACAAATTTGATAAAAAAGTCTAATAAATGCTATTTCGTTCTTCAAATTTCCATTTGAACTTATAATTAAAACCTGCTTGTTGCCAGTTTTAATACAATTTCATATTTTTAAGCAAAATCTCTTTCAAAAAGGTCAACTTCTTTTTCTGTAACTTTAATAACATATATATTTCTATAAAAATATTCTAAACTAAATTATATAAAGAGGAACTTTAAAAATATATATATATTAGTTATAAAACAACAAATTTTACAATGTAAATTATTTTACTAAATGAGCTTTTTTAAAATCTTTTATTCATTAAAATACTTTAAAAGTTTTAAATCTAAAAGATCTTCGTTAAAATATGTAATTTTATTCACAGTGTCTGTTTTTCCAGCTGTTTTATCAGATCTGGAGCTAGATGGGTTAAATTAACTATTTTAGTTTGAACAGATGGATCCGAGTTATTAAATCTATCAGTGAGCAGAGTCAGCGTGAAGTTTATAAGGACTGAATTAGTCTGCAGAGCCACGCAGCTCAGAGGTCTTCTCCTGGAAACTGGAACAGGAAGTAGAAGCTTCTGACCTCCAGCCTAAAATGATAAAAAAGAATTTCAATTCCTCAGATGTTTCATTTAATTTTAGTTGTAGAAAAACCTTTAAGCTAAGATCCAAAACATCAGTGATGAAGCTTCTCTCATCTTTGTGTTCCTTACTTTTACTTTTCTATCATTCAGAAACTGTCTGCAGTCGCTAAAGTGCTAAATAAAGCAGCACAAATAGATACGATAAAGTCAAAAGGAACAAAATCATGAGAATCACAGAAATTAGCCTTCCTGTTGAGAAAATGTTTTTTAAAGGGTGACCTTTTAACGGTTTCTGGTTTTTGCTTTATTGATTTGGATGAATATTGTTTTGGGCGCCAGTCAGGTCTCCCTCCTGACATGTAGAGCTCCGGGAGTTGATGTCACTTCTCCCGGCATGCAACAGTTCAAATCGAAATGGCGCCATCTTGGCAGGCAGAAGCCCGCAGCTGGGCTATTTGTTATTGTCAGAAAACTCAAACGGGAAGTATGGTAGATTCCTGTTGTGCCCCAGGATGCCAGAACAGACGCGGACGACATAAGGAATGAGCCATCTACAGGATTCCCCAAGATCCGAACCGCCGCAAGCGTTGGATCATTGTAATAAGACGCGCTAGTGACCGGGCTAAAATGAAACTGTGGGATCCCGAGAGTAAAGGTTTTTGCTTATGCAGCGACCGCTTCATATCAGGTACTTAAACCAACGTTTCCTCAACTGTGTATGGTATTTATTTTAAATGCTTTTATTACGATTCTTAGTGGGCTTCCTAAACTTATTTTGGCGTGGCGTTTTCTGTCTTATTACTCATAGCAACAAGTAAACATCACGTAAAACGTTGCCTCGTGAGTTCTGCGTGCTGCCGTTTACGTGTTTTATGATCACAGCAATTAACCGGCTAAGCTGTATTTAATCAGATCGCACATAAAAAGCACTTTGGATTGCTATTATCTGTCTCACCAAGACGGATCTCAGACAAATCCTGCGACGCTCCTGCCTGACATATTTATTTTATTCACGGAAAAAAATCAGACTAGTGATTTCTCTTGGCGTTCAGTTTATACATTCAAACAGCACAGCACTCTATTTAAACTCCTTACATGTAAATCTATGTTATTTGTCCATCCATCCATCCATTTTCATCCGCTTATCCGGAGTCGGGTTGTGGGGGCAGTAGCCTAAGTCGAGAGGCCCAGACTTCTTTCTCCACAGCCACCTGGGCCAGCTCCTCCGGGGAATCCTAAGGCGTTCCCTGGCCAGGTCTGGTAAGAAGTCCGCTCCGACAGCTTCTGACGTTTTTAAAGCGTATCCCAGGGGCACGGTAAGGGTCGGAGATGTTTAGTCTATTTAATTTCTGACTATATAAAATGATTTCTTCGGTTTTAAAGTGTAAAGTAAACTCCGACGAAGTAAAATCCAAGCCGATCCCGTTCATTTTGTTTACCTTTGTTGCCTGCCAACATGGCGTCTACTCTCTGAGAGTCACGTGATGTCCAGAGCTCTATAGGATTTTTGGAGAATTCTATTGTTTACAAGTTGGATGATATAAAATAACCCGTTACACAAGGACATACATTCACAGACATATACCCTTATAATAATTACAATTGCATGGCACTGGAGTGAGTTTACTCAATAGTGCAGAGTAAACAATCAGGTTTCGAAGTTTTCCACAGGTCCAGTTTATTGATTTATCTTCATCCGTATAGGGAGGAAGTTGTAGAGGCAGGTGTTCAAGGAACACACACACAAGAAAAAAAAAAGTTGACAGGGCGTCTTTTGGTGAAACAAAAGTGATGAGCAGTTTGACACAAATACGGTCTCATTTTAGTGGATCGGCTGTCTGAAAACTGTTCCGCGATTTTCAGTCTCTCAACTTAGACCATGAGTTGTAGCTTTTGTGTATTCTTTTTAGATATTATTTGTGCAATTGTTGGACAAAATGACTTGCTGTGGTATTAATTGCACTAACAGAGCATCCAAGGAGTATCAAACTTAATTTTTTTTGGTAAGTAAAATTATATTTATGTATTTTAGGTCACTGCCGCTCTTGCACTAGCTGAGCTTAGATTTTAACATGTGCTGTTTAACCATGAAATTTAAATGTAATAGGGTAAAACCCAGTGCATTTAACATAACGCTGCTTTTTTGAAAATGGGTTGAAATATAACATGTTGGTGGAGCTAGGTTCCGACTAACGGTATGGTTTCCCTCCCTTCACCGGCAGCTTGGTGCATCTCTGACCGCAGCGGAACCTGTCTGCCGCGCGGCTGCCGGCTTGTGGAGCTCTCGGGAGACCTCTGTGTTCCACCCGGTTTTACCCAGCGGTCAGCCCGGTGGATCTCTGACTCAGAAGCTCTGGTGTTGTGCAGTCAACTCCGGTTGTAGCTAGGTTGCTACCTCCATTTGCTTAGCTCCCACCTCCACGTTAGCTTGTAGCTACATCGCTTCAGTTCAACGGGTGTCATCATTTGATCCTAGCCTTACAGCCCCACCCTCAGCTCCACTTCTTTTCCCTTTTGTGCAATTGTCTGGGCTTGACGGAACCTGTGACACGGTCAAAATGGCGGTGGTTGCCACCTCCCATTTTGGCTTAAAAACTTATTATTGGAGCCTATGGACACAAATTGTTCAGTATATATGTTGATGGTTCACAAGCAAGAAACCACAGAAGAAGAGTTGTTCACATACCTGCTGATCTCAGTGCTGCCCCCTTCAGGCTCTGGGCAGGAAGCGCAGGTTGATTGGTTTGGAAGGGATGAGCAGGGTTCTGGTTTTAGGCTGAATGAGCGGAGCTCCGTGTTCAGGCTCAACTCTGTAGTGCTGAATCAGCTGCAGAGAAACACAATCTGATCACTTGGCAGCAGCAGGAAAAGGAAAACCACCAGGAAGAATCTTAGAGTTGAATTAATTTGCTATGGAGCAGAAGGAGGGGTGAGGCTGCTGTGTGTGGTGCTGTTCTGGACCCAGTATCTGATTGGGCTGTAGCTGGTGGGACAAAGTGTGACTTTAGAGAGCAGCTGGAGGCTAGATTGTGACTTGGAGACACAGGTCCATCATACATCACAAGTGACCCGGCAGGTTAAGTCGCTTGACTTCTATGGCATTGTGGGGAGTTGGATTCCCTTGGCACAAACAGTGGCAGCTTGTCCACAAGGCTAGGGCGCCACCCCACCCGTCTCACTGGAAGAACATAGGAATCAGAAAACATTACAAAAAAATAAAAAATTATGAAACTAAACGATCACTGAATCATGCAGCCTACAAGTGCTGTGTATGATCTGCATTTAAGTGTAGTTTAGTGTAGTGCTCTCAGGACGAGCAAGATGAACAGATAGGCCAGGGGATGCAGAGAATGTTCCAGGAGTCACCTCCACCTCGTTACTCTGGGGCTGCGGCATGTGGTTCTTCTCTGGAGGCTGGGTTGAAGAGGTCTGGAGCTGCTGCACCTTCTCCACCAGGTAACTGAGTTGATCACTGACAGAGGTAGCAAACTGATCATGTTGAGCATTGAGTTGCCCCATCTCCTGGTGCAGTAGGCTCATCTGTTGTTCCTGTTGGAGGAGCCTCTTCCCCTGAGCCCCCAGGGCCCCCAAAACTGAGTCAGAGCTTGCTGAGTCCATTATTGGCCAGTTTGTACTATCAAAGCACAAAGAGGACTCAAATGCAGAGCTCACACAGTTTTAATCAGCAGAAGGGATTCCTGGCAGTACAGCACAACTGAACAAGTCCAAAACTAACTAAATACACTCTCACAAAGTGTTACTGAGAGCAGGTTCACAGTACTCCTCTTCTTCTACTCCCCATCTTCCATGATGGGGAAAAAGGCACAGGATATTTAGCGTGGCGCCTCAAAACCATGTCCAGGAGTAGATATAAGAGGCCAGAGAAGGTAGCCACCTCACCTCATGTGCAAGGACCAAACCGCAAAAGAACAGCAACCACAGTGCCTCAACAGCTTGATGGAGATGCCTGCAGGGAGGCAGTTTCATTTCTTCTTCACTGTAACGATGAGACCGTTGTCTTTCAAAAGATGAAGATGACCTTTCAACATCGACAGGACCTTGTGCATGATCCACAGAAAAGTGCAGATGTCCTCAAAACATTCCCTCGTTTTTTAGACGTTAAAGGACTAGTAAGTGGTATTTTTAATACGACTGCAATTGACTGCAGTCTTAGCTGGTCAGATTTTGACAATGGTGCTTATTTAATTAAAGCATTTTCATGCATTAATGATTAATGGGTAAACCAAGACTTCCAACTGTTGCTTGGAGCTGAAACCTCTTCTAAAATGCTTGAGAAATGGGCCACGACATTTAAATCCAAGGTTATTGATGAGGCCCGAAATCTGACTCAATCAGCGGAGGTTCGCCAACTTCTGAAAGCTGCTGAGAACCTTTCGACAGATGATGACACCAGTAAGGCTACTCACTCTTGCATTGTAGTCCAGCAAGCTCAAGCTTTTTTATTTGTGAATTGTAATATGCCATCTTTTTCCCTGCCAAAAGACTGGGACAGTGATATGGCTTCTCTGTTGCTCCTTCTTCATTTGTTGCCACCCACTGCTGGTCGAAAGAGGACAAAAATTAGCCCCTGTGATGCGGTGGACAAAATGGTGCACTTTCACAAGGTGAATACGCCTCTTCTATTACAGTCTAATAAACTAGGGTAACCCATTAGCAACAGAATATTATTTCCTATCCGTGTATCATTCGTTCTTTTCATTTTCTATTTAAACAAAGTTTAAAAAAGGCAAATTTTGTTTATTTGGTTATCCATCCATACATTTTCAGCTGCTTGTCCGGGGTTGGGTTGTGGGAACAGTAGCTTCTCTGGCTCCTCTCAACGCAGAGGAGCTGCAAGTCGACTCCGAGCCCCTCCCGGATGACTGAGGTTCCCACCCTATCTCGAAGGGAGAACCCAGACTCCCTGTGGAGAAAACTAATTTTGGCCGCTTGTATCCGCGATCTTTCTTTTGGTCACTACCCAAGCGGCTGAAATGATTGCAGGGAACGCCTTGGGATTTCTCAAGAGGAGCTGGCCCAAGTGGCTGTGGAGAGGGAAGTCTGGTCCTCTCAGCTTAGGCTGTTGCCCCCGCGACCCGACCCTGGATAAGTGATTAAAAATGGATAGATGGAATAGAACGAATGATGCATGGATTATTTCCTATATGCAAGTTGTCATTACAAAAGTACTTTTTATAGTTTTCTTATTGCCATATGTACACACCATATGCAGTTTGCTGTATAGCATGCAGGAAGCACTTAAAAAATTGAAGTTGCTCATTTCTCAACTGCTTTTTTACTGGTGCAGCAGTAGCTCAGGTGGTAATGCTGGTTGCCTCATGAATGGAGGGTCATGGGCTCGATTCCAGCCCCCGCCAGGTGTATTCTGCTGTTGTGTCCTTGGCCAAGACACTTCACCCAACTTGCCTGTGTTAGTGGTGGTCAGAGGGGCTGACGGCGCCAAATGGCAGCCTTGCCTCTGTCAGACCTCTCCAGGGCGGCCGTGACTACAAAGTAGCTCACCATCACTGGCAGTGTGTGAATGTGAGAGTGCATGAAAGCGTCTTTGAGTGTCCTAAACAAGCGCTATATAAGTTTGATGATGATTATTATTATTAAGTGTTCTTTCCAGTTTCACAGGTTTATTCCCTTCACATAAAAGCAAAACATTTAATTAGTATCTCACCATCTATTTGTAGAAAATTTTATGCATTTGTTGGTTGCTGGATGACCATACCGGAGTGTTTCAGAAATAAATACGATTATAAAAATGTCTATTTCATTTGTACGTGTTTTTGTTCCTCAGTCAAACTGCAGCATTGATGAACACCTGCAGAGACGAGAGGGGAAGCAGCCATACATTCTTGCAGTTGGTCGCACACCAAACAAAACTGGTGCATTCTACATTGTTGTGGACAAGCACCTCATCCCCTGCCAAGCCACCAGCTTATGCGGTGCTTTTGATGAACTGTTCAAATGTCACTACGTTTTCAACCTGTCCTATGATGAGTCCCTGGTCCAGCTCTTCACCTTTGTGCAAACAACGATCTACAACATCGACGCTTCAACAACAAGTGGATCTCCAAGAGTTTGTGAGCTTCGAGCAAAATTCTTTAACTAGGTTTAAAAAATGTTCAAGTGTTTCATCTGTCAAGCTGTTCATGCTGCTTGCCAGTTACTAATAACTCATCTAAGACTTGACCATAGTTTCTATCCAAGCACCAGGTTTAAGTTGGTTTGTGCACAAGATCGTTGTAGGCGACAGTTTTCTACATATTCGGGTTTCAAAAAACATTTAGCTGTTCATGAAAAGGATCTTTCGCAAAGTCTTGATGCAGAAAATCCTGTTAACTGTTCAGAAGGTGACACTAAAGAAAGCGAAACAAATACCACGCAGAGCTCAGAAAATAATGGCTTTGAGGAGAAAGGAACTGATCTTATTGCAAATGTGAAACATATTTGTGCTTCAATAATTGGTAAACTGCAAGGAAGTGGTATGACAAATAGTGCTGTTTCATCAGTTGTTAGTGATTTGGAAGATCTTGCTACTGGTCTACACGCTCAGGTAAAAAATGACATTTTGGCTCGTTTCTCCAAGGATGACCCTGTGAGGTCTACATTAAATGAAAGCTTGGACAATTTTGTTAGCTTTAATACCGAAACGAAAAGAATGGCATATTTCAGAGAGAAATGGGGCATTGTGGAGCCTGTTGAAATAATGTTGGGAGTTCGATTCGATACAAGGAGAAATAAATTAACAGACACCTATGATTAAGGCTGTCGCGGTTGAGGAATTCCCACTGCGGTGAGTCAGGGCAGCTCAATATTGTGGTATGCAATATTATTGCACCCCGTTTTTATTTATGTACTTAGCAAATTTGTTTGATAATTACTAAACTCATGGCAATATTTCCTTTGAAACATTGTGCTTACACATTTAAAAAATGTTAGAAAAAAATACATGGCCATTTTTAACACTTTATTGAATGCAGATCAAAGGGCAGTAACGGCATTCTCTGACTGAACTTAAAAACAACATTCAGGAGGTTTAACTTTGAAATGCAAATTTGGCTGCAACGTCTAACAGAAATAAAAAAAAGTGCCAGTTTTGTGTTTTAAAATAAAGTATACAAAATGAGATGCCCTAGGCACTGTCATTTCACTTTCACACACAAGAATAACTGTGATTTATAACTCGGTCATGTCCTTGTTACGCGCAAGGAAAACCAGCATGTTAACCTTATGCGGTTTGAGAGAGGATCTGAGAGGGGTGACAACATTTCCAGCGACACTAAAAACCCTCTCGGATGGTGCGCTTGTTGCGCAAATACACATGTACTTACGTGCGACTTTGGAGAGCAATGGAAATCTCTCATGGTTGTTGCGCCACCATGTCAGAAAGTTTTCATTAGGGTCAATAGAGCTCCGGACCCCATGTGACTCTCA
This sequence comes from Nothobranchius furzeri, assembly GCF_043380555.1. Taxonomy (NCBI): domain Eukaryota; kingdom Metazoa; phylum Chordata; class Actinopteri; order Cyprinodontiformes; family Nothobranchiidae; genus Nothobranchius; species Nothobranchius furzeri. The sequence continues at coordinate 83,171,940 of NC_091743.1, forward strand.
GTTAGTGGACGCCATTTTGGCATGCAAAAAAGGTAAACAAACACGGATGTAACCATGAACATGAACGGGATCCATGAACATGAACGGGATCCGCTTGCTTGGATTTTACTTCGTCGGAGTTTACTTCACACTTTAAAACAGAAGAAATCGTTTTATATAGTCAGAAATTAAATAGACTAAACATCTCCGACCCTTACTGTGCCCCAGGGATATGTTTTAAAAACGCCAGAAGCTGTCTGAGCGGACTTCTTACCGGCACAACACCGGACCTGGCCGGGGGAACCCCTTGGGATTCCCCCGGCCGGAGGAGCTGGGGAGAAGGTCTGGGACTCTCGACTCTACTGCCCGCTCCGGAGCGGACTTCTTACCGGCACAACACCGGACCTGACCGGGGAACCCCTTGGGATTTACCCGGAGGAGCTTGCTCCGGCGGCTGGGGAGAGGGAAGTCACGCTACTGCCCCCGCAACCCGACTCCGGATACGCGGATGAAAATGGATGGATGGACGGACAAATAACAGATTTACACGTAAGTAGTCTCGGTGAGACAGATAATAGCAATCCAAAGTGCTTTTTATGTGTGATCTGACAATTGATCAACCATTGCTTAAAAATTAAATGCAGCTTAGCCGGTTAATTGCTGTGATCATAAAACACGTAAACGGCAGCACGCAGAAATCATGAGGCAACGTTTTACGTGACGTTTACTTGTTGCTATGAGTAATAAGACAGAAAAAGCCACGCCAAAATAAGTTTAGGAAGCCCACTAAGAATCGTAACAAAAGCATTTAAAATAAATACCATACACAGTTGAGGAAACGTTGGTTTAAGTACCTGATATGAAGCGGTCGCTGCATAAGCAAAAACCTTTACTCTCGAGATCCCACAGTTTCATTTTAGCCCGGTCACTAGGGCGTTTTATTATAATGATCCAACGTTTGCGGCGCTCCGGATCTTAAGGAATCCTGTAGATGGCACATTCCTTATGTCGTCCGTGTCTGTTCTGCATCCTGGGGCACAACAGGAATCTACCATATTTCCCGTTTGATTGAGTTTTCTGACAATAACAAATAGTCCAGCTGCCGGCTTCTGCATGCCAATATGGCGCCGTTTCGATTTGAACTGTTGCATGCCGGGAGATGTGACGTCAACTCCCGGAGCTCTATGGGTTCCTCCTGCAGGTAGTGAGTGAGCTCCAGCTCGGCTCTAACTCTCTTCGGGACGGTTGCAGAAGACGTGCTTGTCCGTGACTTCAGCAGGTCTCCAAGCGTTTTTTTCTTTGCCGTTGGTGGCAGCACTGCCTGCTCCAAGGTCTCTGGCTGGGCTGCAGCTGACGCACTGACACCGCTCCCTCCATCTTCCATGTGTACTATCTCCTCGATCAGCGCGGACTTTACCTCTCAGCATGCGTTGTCGCGAGATTTAATCAAGTGCGGTAATGGCGGTGGCACGTCATGCAGCGCGGTGGGTTTCTTAATATTGCGATATTTGCTTCTTGCGGTTACCGCAACAGCCCTACCTATGATCAAGTTCCAGTAAAAGAAACATTTGTTTACATTCCAATTTTAAAAACCATTAAATGTATGTGTCGTAATGCAGAAATTTGTAAATTGCTTAGTGAAGCACATATATCAAAAACAAACACATTTGAAGACTTCTGTGATGGAAGTTATTGTAAGACACATCCCTTGTTCTCTAAAGGTCAGAGTTCCTTGCAAATTCAGATGTACTATGACGACTTTGAAACTGCAAACCCATTGGGTTCAAAACGCACTGTCCATAAAGTCGGTGCTCTTTATTTTGTCCTTAGAAACTTGCCACTTAAGTTCAACTCTGCTCTTATGAACATTCATCTGGTAGCACTGTTTCACACTGAAGATGTGAAAAAATCTGGATTTGATCCAATTCTACAACCTCTAATAAGTGACATCAAAACACTGGAGCATTCTGGCATCGCTTTACCGTTCTCAACTGAAAAAGTTCATGGCACTATATGTCAGATAACTGGAGATAACTTGGCAATGCACTCAATTTTGGGTTTTATTGAGTCTTTCAGTGCACGACCTTTCTGCCGTTTGTGCTTGATTGAGAAAGATGATGCCCAGACTGTTTTTGACGAAGATGACCCTAAGATAATCCTGCGTGGAAAGGATTTGTTTGAAATGCATTGCAATGAGTTGCAGTCAGACCCACAGAAGTTATCAGTGTTTGGCTTAAAGCACAATTCAACGTTAAATGGCCTACAGTTCTTTCATGTTTGCCACAATTTCTCTTTGGACATAATGCACGACATTCTTGAAGGGGTGGCACAGTACGAGATAAAGTTACTGTTGGAGCATCTTTGTGAAAATGTTTTGTCAAAAAAGCGATCTCCTTTCAAGAGTTTATGCTTTTGATTATGGGTATTTGGAGCGCAAAAATCGCCCTACAAGGATAAACCTGGAAAGCAGTGGCAACAGCATAGGGCTCAATTCCACTCAGACTCTTTGCCTTATAAGAAACCTTCCTCTCATTTTAGGTGATCTTTTTCCTGAGGGAAACCCAAACTGGACTTTGCTGTTGCTTTTGTTACAAATCATTAACATAATATTTTCTCCGTCTCTGTCATTTGGCATGACAGTACACCTAAAGCATTTGATAATAGAACACCATGTCTTGTTCAAACAGTTGTATCCAAATAAGAATCTCATCCCAAAACATCACTTTATGATCCATTATCCTGCTTGCATAAGAAAAATTGGGCCTCTAATACATATGTGGAGCATGAGGTTTGAAGCTAAACATAGGGTTTTCAAAAACACTGTTAAGAACTTTAAAAATGTCACAAAGTCCCTTGCAAAAAAACACCAGATCTCCATAGGATACCACTGGGAGACGTCACCTTTAAATCACATCGAACATGGACCCTTGAAATCATTTAATGTGGACACTGAGGACAATACAGAGATCTTTGCAAAAGCGCTGCATGCAGCACCAAAAGACTTATTTTCTTCTACCTGGATCAAAATAAGTGGAACAGAGTACAGACAAGGACTAATCATTTGCTGTGATGTTAAAAATGAAATGCCTGTATTTAGTCAAATAAGAAAGATCGTTTTACCTGACAGTACCACGTACTTCCTTGTGGTCGATAACTTCAATGAGCATTTTCATGCCTACAAAGTGTTTAAGATTGAAGAAAAGGATGTTGTGAAAGCAGACAATCTCATCAGTTACAAACCCTTTGACTTGCAATGTGCACATAGTGGTGTTGGTCAGTATGTTGTGCCTCTATTTTATTTTTAGTTGTATTAAAGCAGCTGATTGGTGGCCAGTTTGTTTTGGTGCTTGGAAGACCTTTGGAATTAAAGGAATTTTATTTAATTTGTTTATGTATCATTGTATTTCTTGAGCCTCAAAGGCAATTACGTTCAGGCTTAATAGAGATGAATGGCATTTATCTTTCGCATTATTCTGTTGCCTCATGTGAAATGTGAAATTTTGTACATTTTGATTATGAGAGTGTTTTCACTATTGCAAACACTTAACAGTACAACTAAACTGGTGTTTGCTGTGAATTTCACAATATCAAAACAAATTGATAATTAGAACATGTTAAAAACACTTGTTAAAAATTTAATCAAATATTAGTGCTGATTAGTGTTAAATACACTTAAAAGTGACACTCCAAAGTGTCATAAAACAACACCATTGATGGTGTTATTTTATAACACTATTGAAAGTGTAATTTTAACACTGGACTGGTGAGGATTATATAAACACTGCGATAGTGTTAAAAATAACACTATCTGAGTTAAATTTACACTGACGATTTTGGCGGACATAAAAAAAATGGTCCAATCGGGATCACACTTCACACTAAACTCACCCTGGACTAACCAGTCAGCCAAACAGAGATCTCCCTTGTCCAAGTGGCCAGGGCGCATGATCAATTGGGTCACAGTGACGGGACACACACACTGTCACAGACGCATGACGTTCTGTCTCAATCTGTCCCCCTGCTGATATTCTGCATTCCAGATTCTGCGCTTCAGGCTGTGTGTGTGTGTGTGTGTGAGCGCGCGCGCACGTGTGTGCATGTGGGGGGTCTTGTTCTGTGTGAAAACGAAGCAGTACAAGTGATAATGCTGCAGGATTTCATAACTGTATCTTCTCAGCAGCAGCACTGCAGGTGCTCTCCATGTCCAACATGTGTATAAGCCAGGTCCTTAGTCAACTTAAAGTTGCACACATTTTTCCGCTACGTTTTCTTTCATACATCCCAAAGTTTGCATGGAAAGTTGCTTACGCAGTTTTCCGACCCCGTTTTGTGCGTAAGCAAGCTTGATAAATGAGGCCCCAGGTACTTAGCATGAGCTCATGTGTTGTACATTCATCAACTTATCAGTAGGATGCATCACTCTTTATCATGGTTTTGATAAATGCTTTGGGCTGCCTTGATTGGCGATGGGAATGTGCTCTATAAATAAAATGAATGAAAACCTTCTCACTAACAAAGAATTGACATTCAAATGTGCAGCTTGATGTGAGATCAGTCAGACTTCACACTAAACTCACCCTGGACAAAGCAAAGTGCATCTCCATCTCAGCCAGCCTCTTCCCCACACAGGCTCGGACTCCCACTCCGAACGGGATGAAGCTGTACGGGTGGTGCTGGTAGAACCCTGGGGTGGCTCTGTCTCCATGGCTACTGGGCGCCTGTGTGTGCAGCCACCGCTCCGGGACAAAGTCTTCTGCCTTTACAAACTCAGCTTCATCGTGACAGGCTGCATAGTGACACAGATGGAACTGAGTCTGGAAACAAAATGAGGAATGAAATTTATGCAAAGACAGAAACCGTGGGGGGTGATCATCAGTAAGCCCGCTTCTAACCTTCCTACCTTCTTGGGGAACCAGTAGTTGCTGACAATCACCTCATTCTCTGAGATGAAGCGCCCGTTTCCGGGCACCACAGGATACAGGCTGGAAGGATCAGGTGAAAGTGACACATTTAGTTTCAAGTTTCAGTCGTTCCTGATCAGATCAGACATGTAAAAGCTCTCAGAACATATAAGCCATTCATAAAAATAATAATAATGGATTACACTCACTGGCCACTTTATTGGGTACACCTGTCCAACTGCTCGTTAACACAAATGACTAATCAGCCAATCAACTCAATGCATTTAGGCATGTTGACATGGTCAACACGATCCGCTGCAGTTCAAACCGAGCTTCAGAAAGGGAAAGAAAGGTGATTTAACCCTCTGGAGTTGGTGGTACGATTAGCCGTTTTGACAAGTTTTAGTGTTCAACTTTATAATTAGGGCTGGACGATATTAGGAAAACCTGCGATATGCAATAACAGTGATTTGCAATGACGATACTACTTGCGATACAAACTTAACCCAGGAACAAAAATAATCAAACCAATGAAATAAAATATGACGAAAAAATCATAAAAATGAGAAAAGCAAAAGGTGTGAGGAAAGGGAAAAAGATTACGAACAAGAAAAGGCAATTAGTGGATCCCGGGAAAAGCAGAATCAGCAGAAAGAGCTAACTCAGGTGTTTGCTAACCATCAAAATTAAATGTCAGCGGTAGGCATCTGACCTATGAAAACCCACCCAATTGGCCAAATAGGTGAAGAGCTCTATTTGATTTGTTGAAAAAACATCATGCTTCTGGGAGATTGACAGGATTCATTGGGTGTACCAAAGATTTGAGATGACCATTCACTGCGATGTTTATCTGTTCTTTGCGATATGCATATTGCGCATGCTCATATCGCGATAACGATATATTGTTCAATTCAATTCAACAGGCTTTAGTGGCTGAGCATGCGCTGACGGCCGATTACCGGATACACAGCAGCGTTTAAAGCTGATGGCAGCATTTTTTCATGACACAAAAGGGGCGCACAAGCCTGAGTAAAAAATAAAAAGGAAAGAAATCTGCGCCGCACCAAGGTTTTCTATTATCTGTCATATCACAGAGTCTGGAAACAGCAAGTTGGCGCCCCCTGCAGCTGCAGGCGCTCCTGCTGACTGAGAACGTTCAGGTGCACCGTGTGTGTATGAAGAAGAGGAAGGGGAGGGGTGCGGTGGGGGAATTCACCTCTGGGTCTTTCCCAAATGAAATGAGCGGGTAGGGGCTGAATCAACTGTATTAACATGGCTAAAGTCAATCACATCTTGATGTTCTTCCATTTAACGCACATTTCATTCATAATATCATAAACACAGGCCTATCATTCTTTCAGGTGTTTCTGAATTGTGTGAAATGGCCAAATAAAAAAAGGAAAAACAAAACGACTTTGTGGTCACCCCCCCATCAAGGTCAAATTGTTTAGTCCTGACTAAAGTTAACTTACTGAGTCAAGAGCCAAACAGAAGAGATGAACATAAAAAAGCTAAAACCACCAGGTTTTCAGTTTTTTGAAGCAGTTAACTGGGATTTTAACGGTTAAATTCGGTCAACTAGTTGCTAACAGAGCTAATAGGGCTGAAATATTGAAACGAATATTCAAATGGTTCGAAAAAATTCCTTGAATCGTTTTTTACTGATTGAAACTAGGATTTGTTAAATGTTCGCTGTAGCCTGTGGCCTGCCTGAACAACAACAAACACATGTTGATCATGTTCACATAATAATAAATAAAACAACTCTACAAGCAGAAGAAAACTCCCCAGGCACCACTAACTATCCTGTTTAATTTTTGCAGATGGCTGCACTGATTATTTTTTACCTGATTTGTTCTGTAAAAGTTGGCATTTTTGGTAGTCTACAGTTTTTTTTATGTCAGTTTAAATTACAATTTCTGAGGCAATTCTAAAATATTATGGATCATGATAAAGATCTATTGGAGATCTACCCCAACATTTGGACTGCTCTGCCAGTCACTGTGGCTCAAGCTGAGAGGAGCTTTTCAAAACTTGATCAAGTCATACCTGAGGTCAACTATGTTTCAGGGGCGGCTCACTAACCTGGCTCTCAGGGTTTCCCGTACATAGGCGTAGCCGTGGCGACCCGCCACGGCTGAAATCTTGCCGCCACGCCTACAAGATCCCAAGTTTGATTTTTTTTTTACGCTGTTTCCCGAAGAAGCAGCGGGAACTACTATGTTGTCGCTTGTGATCACAGCCGGCAGGCAGCAAGAAGAAAGGAGCAGGCAGAGCAAGGTGAAGTTACAGCATAAGTTACTGAGTTTAAAATTAGAAAGGTAGCAGTGGATATAAAGCTTTTTGGTTCACATGTTTCAATAGCATTAAGATAAACGAGTGTTGACGATCTTGACAGGGTTTCCTCCAGTGCTTATTAGGCCAGGTTTTCCTCCCCCACCAGGCTAAGCATCACTTATTCATGTAAAATTTATTTATTTTTTCATGTCTGACTTTAACCGCATCTAAAACTGTATTACGGCGTGAGCGCAACAGCGACAACTTAAGATCGATACGTGAGCAGCCTGAGAGGTCGGGTGTTTTCATCTGAACCCTTAAAACCTCCAGCAGGCTACGCTGCACTATTGACATGTTAGCGTGCGGCGCTAACAACTTAGCGACGTGACATGTCTCGGAGAAAGCGTAAAAACGTTGGTTACGTATCGTAACCCCAGATTCTATGAGTCTAGTCGCAGTCCTTAAGCGAGCTGCTATTGGAAGGATGATCTCAGCATCAGCCAATCATCGGACGCTTCTTCTGAAGCGGGAAAATAACGCTTCTTCTTAAGCAGAGCACGACGTGGCCTCGTTCACGGCCGAGCCGGTACCGGACTGGGCTCGATAACTGACCCAGCACAGCCACTGGGTCGTTGGAGCTGCCCCGTGACTGCCTGATGGAAAACCAGCGGGTTTTATCAGACTCATAGTTTCTTGTTTTTGCTGGGGACCCCCTGTATTTTACCGCTCCCTCCTGTAGTCTTCCCCTATTAAAATTTAAAATGATTCTGTAAATTCCGTGTATCAATAGAAAAAATCTCTGCCTCTGCCAGCTGCAGTAAATGTAGTTTCCAAATAATAAATAAGAGGTGCATTCATCTGTGTATCTCCTTTGATCCGCATTAGTGATATTCTCAGCACCAGAACAGTGAAACAAAGAAAGATTCCTGAGTTTGTTAGTAATTCTATTTATTAGGTGCATCTAACCTGTTCTATTTTTCTCTGAAATGGGATCAAATCAGTGTTTCTATGGGTTGTCTCCAATCTGCACTAGAAATTTGTACTTTATTTAGAGACTTATCATAATTTCTCCCCAAGCACCCCCCGCCACAGCTGGAAAAATTCCTAGGGGAAACACTGGCTCTGATTAGTATCAATCACTCAGTAGGGGAGCAGATTTCATTATTGATGACTTTGCATCAACGTTAGGTTTTAATTTTAGTTTGTGTTTTCTGTTCTAAGTGCAATGCTGTAGTGATTATCTTTAGTTTGTTATGTGTGAAATATTTTTGCTATTTAGAATATTTATTATTTATTATGTTCATATATTCTTAATATTTAGTTATTGTTTTTGTAAATTTGATACTATATATTTTGATACAGTATATAATGTATATTGCTTTACATTCTGACAACTTCATAGTAATTAATGTAAATATGTGCAACTTAGAAAAATGAATGTTCAATAATCGTTCTAATAGAACATGCCTGTTTGTAGAAAACATGTGTGTGTGCGTGCAGGTGCGGTGTGTGTGTGTGTGTGTGTGTGTGTGTGTGTGGGGGGGGGGGGGCTCAAAGGGGGCCTCGCTCGGGGAGTAATTTCATGTAGAACCGCCACTGAGTTTACTACATATGGGTCTTCTATTGCAATTCATTTTTTTATATATTCTACTGTTATGTGTATTAATTAATTTATAGTCATTAATCTGATGAAGCATAACAACCCAGGATATTAGTAAATGTGACCCCTTGTTTGGGTTGTGTATTTTAACTCAGTGGTAGGGTTAAAAGGACCAACTCATCTTCCTAAGTCACAACTTCTGCTGGCCTGGTGATACGATGACCCAGCAGATGAGTTATTAAACAGCCCAGATGGTTTTTTCTGACCCAACTGTTTTAGTGTGAACAAGCATGAAGAATCAACAGTAAATGAATGATTGTGTAGCAACATGAATGGCCTCATTTTGTGACCCAAAGGTCACACTTCCCCAGCTAGGTCACGCTGTCCTGGCTGAACTTCTGTCCCACAGAATATCCATCACAGGAGCCGTACAGTCTGCTAAAAACCATCTTTTATATGTCTGCTGTTCCTCCGCAAGATGAAGGACACTTCGAGATTTATAATAATCGTTTTTAATAAAGCCCCAGTTGACGTCAGCAGCTCCCCATCCCCACTGTAAACAGTGTGAGCGAGTTGCTGCCTTCCTCTCCTGAGGCGCTGGACAGTTTGCCAGAACCTCTTTGGAGCCGATCGATAGTCTTTCTCGATGGCCTCACAAAACTCCTCCCACGCCCGAGATTTTGCCTCGGCAACGAGAGGGTGCTCGCTGCAGAACCACAAAGGCGGAGCTGCATCATAAGGTGGAGCTGCACCAGAGTCAGCCCCGCCCATTCACGCAAACTCAGCCTAGCCCACTGACTTCCGTTTTTGTTTTCAACTTTATCGCAAACTGACCTGACCCACATGAATTACGGCTGTTACTAGTTTACAGTCGTTAATGCTATGTTCTATGCTCCAATTAAACAAGATGAATATAACTTGCTACATGACAAAGACTGAATATATCTCGAAATGAAAAGGCTTTTCTCAGCGAATATCTGCCCACAGCCGGTCTAACAGAAATGGTGTATAACAGCATTTCAAACTTTTGAACGGGCCTTGGTGGTCTAGTGGCGAGATCGTGTGAGTTAAGATTAGCTTTCCCCTCAGCTGATGCTGGTTCGATTCTTGGTGGGGTCGTCAGCAATCTATTTAGCCAGCTGAAACATTTAATTTGTTTATATTTTAGTTGTAATGTTTATTTTCAGCAAAATATTTATGTCTGTAAAAGTTCTTTGAATTTGGTCGTTCCTAAACAGCATTTTAGTTGAAACTCTGCTCACAAATGGACTCACACTGGCTAAATAAACGAATAAATAAATAAAAAAAACACATTAGTCATTATATGTTAAACTGTATACCAGTAAATTGTTGTAAACATAGTACTGGCAAGCGTAGCTAGAAATGAAGAAAAGAGGTTGTACACTACCTAAAACTTACAGTAATGGGAGTCGAACCTGCGCAAAACTGCATGTTAGCCTGACTCCATAACCACTACACCACCACATCTGTTATAACTCATGCCGCGTTACATCTAATTGTGCTGCCCAGTGTGTCTCTGAGATGGGTTGTATGGTTTTTCGGCGGTGTCTCAGTAGAAGTCATTTCAGAAATAATTTGTCAGAAAATTCACAGAATATCCAGATTTGAGAACCAAGACCAGACCCGCTTCGGGGGAGGAGACCAAATTGAAGCTGAGATGGGAGGAAAATGCATGAATGAGGCTAAAAATTGCTTTGGCATGTTTCTTATGAGGAAATGACAATATAACATGATTAAAAGTTCCAAAAGTTAGATTTTCAATTATATGGAACCTTTACAAAAACTGTTCAATTAACTTCTCAACTCCATCCTCAATCTTGCATTTTTTAGCTATAACACCCTCTTTGGTTCCAGAATGCTATCAAGTCTGACAACTGGAAGGAATTGGACTGACTCTGATGGAATGGGCAGGGCTGATTCTGGAATGGGCGGGGCTGACTCTGGTGCAGCTCCACCTTCTGGTGCAGCTCCACCTTTGTGGTTCTGCAGCGAGCACCACTTGTCGGCAACTGCCACTGCTGCACCCCGCTTGGCTATCCAGTACCTGTCTGCTGCCTCCGGAGACCCACGGATCAGCCACGCCCTGTAGGCCTCCTCCTACAGCCTGACAGCTCCCCAAACCTCTGGTGCCCACCAGCGGGTACGGAGGTTGCCAACACGACTGGCACCAGCCACCTTGCAACCACAGCTAGCGACAGCCACCTCAACAATCGCAGAGTGGAACAAGGCCCACTCGGAGTCAATGTCCCCCACTGCTCTCGGGACGCGGTCAAAGCTCTGCCGGAGGTGGGAGTTGAAGACCGTCTTGACAGGTTCTTCTGCCAGGTGTTCCCAGCAGACCCTCACTATGCGTTTGGGTCTGCCAGGGCTACATGGCATCTTCCCCTGCCATCTGATCCAACTCACCACCAGGTGGTGATCAGTTGACAGCTCCACTCTCTTCACTCGGGTGTCCAAAACATACGGCCGCAGATCAGATGTTACGACTACAAAGTCTATCATCGACCTGTGACCTAGGCTGCCCTGGTACCAAGTGTACCAACGGGTATCCTTATGTTCAAACATGGTGTTCGTTATGGCCAAACTGCGGCTTGCACAGAAGTCCAATAACGAAGCACCACTCGAATTCAGATCAGGCGGGCCGTTCCTCCCAATCACACCCCTCCAGGTCATGCTGTAATTTCCCATGTGAGCATTGAAGTCCCCCAGCAGGACAATGGAGTCCCCTGATGGAGCACTATCTAGCACTTGTCCCAGGGACTCCAAAAAGGGTGGGTACCCTGAACTGATATTTGGCCCATAAGCACAAACAACAGTCAGGACCCGTTCCCGGACCCGAAGGCGCAGGGAAGCTACCCTCTCGTCACCCGGGGTACACCCCAACACACAGGCAGAGAGTCTTGGGGCTAACAACAAGCCAAACCCAGCCCTCCGCCGCTCACCCGGAGCAACTCCAGCAAAGGAGAGTGTCTAACCCCTCTCAAGGCCTTGGGTTCCAGAGCCGATGCTATGTGTCGAGGTGAGTCCGACTATATCTAGCTGGTACTGCTCAACCTCTGCCACCAGCTCCTGCTCCTTCCCCGCCAGAGAGGTGACGTTCCATGTCCCAAAAACCAGTTTCCTTGTCTGGGGATCGGACCGCCAAGGCTCCCGCCTCGGCCTGCCACCCGATACACACTGCACCAGACCCTTCCTGTTCCTCCTGCAGGTGGTGGGTCCACAGTTGGATGAGCCCATGTATCCGTTTCGGGCTGGGCCCAGCCGGGACCCATGGGTGAAAGCCCGGCCACCAGGCTCTCGCTCACGGGCCCCAACCCCAGGCATGGCTCCAGAGTGGGACCCCGGTAACCCTCCGGGCCGGGTACTCCGACTCTTTGAATGTAAATCCATGAAAGATCCTCTGAACCATTCTTTGTCTCACCCTTCACCTAAGACCAATTTGTCATGGGAGACCCTACCAGGGGCACAAAGTGCCCCAGACAACATAGCTCCTAGGATCATTAGGGCACTCAAACTCCTCCACTATGATAAGGTGACGGTTCAAGGAGGTTGCTGACGTCAACTAGGGCTATAGTCGGGCGGTGGAAGGAATACTTTGAGGAGCTCCTCAATTCCACCTACGTGCATTCCGAGGACGAACCAGAGCCAGGAGACCTGGGGATGGACTGTCCAATCTCGGGGGCAGAAGTTGCTGAGGCAGTCAAACAACTACACAGCGGCGGAGCCCCGGGGGCGGATGAGATTCGTCCTGGGTATCTCAAGGCTATGGATGTTGTAGGGCTGTCGTGGTTGACACGTCTCTGCAACATTACGTGGTCATCGGGGGCAATTCCTGTGGAGTGGCAGACCGGGGTGGTGGTCCCCATCTTTAAGAAGGGTGACCTGAGGGTGTGTTCCAACTATGGGGGATCACACTCCTCAGCCTCCTTGGAAAGGTCTACTCCAAGGTACTGGAGAGGAGGGTCCGACCGATAGTTGAATCTCAGATTGAGGAGGAGCAATGTGGTTTTCGTCCTGGCCGTGGAACTGTGGACCAGCTCTATACCCTTGCAAGGGTGATGGAGGGGGCATGGGAGTTTGCCCAACCAATCCACATGTGTTTTGAGGATTTGAAGAAGGCTTATGACCGTGTCCCCAGTGGCACCCTGTGGGGGACGCTCCAGGAGTATGGGGTGGGTGGCTTTCTGTTGAGGGCCATCCAGTCCCTTTACCAAAGGAGCATGAGTTTGGTCCGCATAGCCGGTAGTAAGTCGGACCTTTTCCCGGTGAGGGTTGGACTCCGCCAGGGCTGCCCTTTGTCACCGGTTCTGTTCATAACCTTTATGGACAGAATTTCTAGGCGTAGCCGTGGTGTGGAGTGTGTCGAGTTTGGTGGCAGGAGAATCTCATCTCTGCTTTTTGCGGATGATGTGGTCCTCCTAGCTCAGGGGTAGGCAAACCTGTTCCCATCAGAGCCATTATAACCCGTTTCCCACAGTAAAGAAAACACTGGGAGCCACAGCAGCTGCAGCGTTGTGGGCGGGGCCTACCCTCAGACAGCAGAGCGCTACCGGTCGCTCGTGTACGTCAAAGTTATCTTTCATAAGAAGATAATCAATGAAACGATTTATATAAAGTGGATCCAGAAGTTGTAACCCGTCTCTGCCTACAATATTTTGAAATGTTCCACCCTATTGGTGGTTTTACAGAGCAGGTGCCACTTTTGTCATACGTTTCTTTTTAAAACATGTTTAGACTGTTCAGAATACAAATCCAGGCTCCGTCACATTTGATTGTTGTAATTAAACTTTGTAGGTGGGGAAGGTCAGAAAAGGATCCGATCAATTTGTTTTCCCCTCATTTACAGTGACGGAGATAACGGCGCATTGCGCCTGGCTCTGGTGGTAATCAAGTTAAATTATATCTCTTTGCAACAATTTTCACAAGAAAACAGAACAGGGCTTGTGTTGACCGGATAGTTCCCGTATTTGACCGTTTATTTACAGTATTTACCGTAATTTATTAGTTGAGATATGCGATTGTTTGTTTTGCACTATCCTACAGGGTACTACTGTAGATCATTTTTTACTGTATATATTGTGTATCATATTTCTATTTCACCTGTTCCTTTGTCTCTCCTACTGCTTTGAGCATGTACATGACACAAGAATTTCCCTCGGGATAAATAAAGTTGTTCTTATCTTATCTTATCTTATTTTGACGGAGAAAGAATAATTACCCCGACGCATGCAGACGAACTGACATTTTATTCTACGCACATCGCAGATGTTGCTAAATCACTCAAGAAAAGATTCCCATTTGAACATCTGAGCTGGACACTGCTCAGCGCGCTGTCAGCGTGTACAGCGCGTACGTACGGTGCACAGCGAGTTGAAGATGTGGAGAAGGGCTTGGAGCACGTCGCAGAACCAGAGCGCATGCGGGAAGATTCCTCCGACTGAAGCGAGTGTTTTCCAAACCCAGACACTCAGAGAGACTTGTCACTTAGAAAATGTTCCCTGATTATGAAACTTTGGCTGAATAGCGCTTGTTCCTGTCTCCAATGTGGCGACACATCCAGGAGCCTGTCTGAGGAGAGTCCCAGAATCTCACATCCTCTTCAGTTCAGAAAGTGCCTATATGATTACCCACAAGCGTGACCCGTCAACCCGGTCTCACAGTAAGACCGGGTTAGACCTGTTCAGGTTTACGCAGACAATCTTTACATTTATAATTGGCATACAGATATAAAATTAATGCAGTAAAATATAAAGCATTTCATTTAAATATCCATTCATTATTTTACAAGCACAGAGAGCTGCATCAGATGGATGGAAGAGCCGCATGCGGCTCCAGAGCCGTGGGTTGCCGACCCCGTCCTAGCTTCATCCAGCTCTGACCTTCAGCTCTTGCTAGGTAGGTTCGCGGCCAAGTGTGGGATTAGGATCCCATTGGGATGAGGATCAGCACCTCCAAATCTGAGACCATGGTTCTCGACCGGAAAAGGGTGGCTTGCCAACTCCGGGCCGGGAGAGAGGTCCTACCTCAAGTGGAGGAGTTTAAGTATCTTGGGGTCTTGTTCAGGAGTGAGGGTAGGCGGGATCGGGAGATCGACAGGCGGATTGGTTCAGCGTCTGCAGTGATGGGGACGCTGAGCCGATCTGTCGTGGTGAAGAGGGAGCTGAGCCAGAAAGCCAGGCTCTCGATTTACCGGTCGATCTATGTCCCAATCCTCACCTATGGTCATGAGCTTTGGGTAATGACCGAAAGAACAAGATTGCGGATACAAGCGGCCGAAATGAGTTTCCTCCGTAGGGTGGCCGGGCTCAGCCTTAGAGATAGGGTGAGGAGCTCGGACATTCGGGAGGGACTCGGAGTAGAACCGCTGCTCCTCCGGATCGAAAGGAGTCAGTTGAGGTGGTTTGAGCATCTAGTCAGGATCTCTCCTGGACGCCTCCCTGGGGAGGTTTTCGGGCATGTCCTGCCGGCAGGAGGCCCCCGGGTCGACCCAGGACACGTTGGAGAGGTTACATCTCCAATCTGGTCCGGGAACGCCTTGGGGTCCTGCCGGAGGAGCTGGTGGAGGTGGCTGGGGTGAGGACGGTCTGGAGCTCCCTAGTTGGGATGCTGCCCCTGCGACCCGGACCCGGATAAGCGGAGGAAGACGACGACAACGTTTTTAATAAACTCTTTTTACTGTTATTACAAGATTCACAATAATCATCATAAATAATCATCATGGTTCATTTTAAATGTATTTAATTACTGAAATGACTTATTATTCTTTGGATTAATAATAATTATTATTTATGAAAATCAGTAATGTTTGACAGTGTGAAGAAGGTCATTTGCACGTGTACACATCATGAAGAGGGGGCTGTATTCAGGGTAAAGGTAACCACCTCACATGTCTTTGCTCCATAACAAGCTTTCTGTCCCTGAGAGGGCGTGTTCTGAGGTTTTGTTAAAACCAAAAACTCCTCAGTTCAACTTCAGTTCCTGAACCAACCAGATACTCTCGTGGCGATGAGAGTCATCCCAGAGGACGAGGGTCGGCCGCCCGAAGCCTCACTAAGCTGATCTGTCACGTCGATAGAATCGCTCCGAATAAACGCCACCTGTATCCAGCTGACGCAAAACTCCTTCAGAGTAAAGCCAGACGCAAGCTCCACACCTGTGTACCCTGCGACAACTTTTGGACCAGAGAGTCTGTACCACTCGGGTCTCCCCTACCGGACCGGGTATCCAGAGGCTAACAACATCCTCACTTTGACCTCCGGATCCACACAGAGGGTAATCTAACTGGGTGAGGTAGAACACAGATTGTGTCCGATGCTGTTCTCTCTAAGAAACAACTCAGTTAGCCCAGGTGGTAGATCGTGTTGCCTCATGATCGGAGGGTCATGGGTTCGATTCCAGCTCCCGCCAGGGGTATCCTGCTGTTGTGTCCTTGGGCAAGACACTTCACCCAACTTGCCTGTGTTAGTGGTGGTCAGAGGGGCCGACGGCGCCAAATGGCAGCCTCGCCTCTGTCAGACCTCCCCAGGGCGGCTGTGGCTACAAGTAGCTTACCATCACTAGCAGTGTGTGAATGTGAGAGTGTGTGAAAGCGTCTTTGGGTGTCTAGAAAAGCGCTATATAAGTTCACTGCATTATTATTATTATTAAAACAACGTTTTTCCACCCAGAACGCGTGTCTCTCTCTGAAAGAAATCTTCTGAGATCCATCCACGCATCCAAACATACCCATTCCATTTTAGTTTCCATTCAGACACAGGGTTGCTTTTAATACCAAGTTTTAATATCAAAGCTGTTATAAACTGTCATTTCTAAATAGTCTTTTTTTAAATTGTCATCTTTAAATTGTTAGGAATAAATTCTTAACTTTTTAAACCTGACTCTTCTTTGAAATGAAACACAGAATGGTGTATATTTGGTTATTGAATGAGCAAAGATTCCAATAAGTCTTCTGTTTAATAAATACACTTTTGATATTAATTAAATTTCGTAAATTAAATATTAATCTTTGGATTAAATATAGACCAAGCAGGTTGGTGTATGAACTTCTATCGATTATATAAATATCCTGGATATTTATACATGATATAGCTTCATATGCTACTATTGTTTGATCTTTCTCAGGAACTAACAAAGCTGATAGTACACAGCGTTAAATCCTAGTATGTAGCTTATCTACGCTACAATTGTAAAGTCAGTTCTTACATTAAAATGAACTCTTCTGGGTTTTGAAAGAGGAACAGGAAGTTATAGAAAACCTGCTGCTTTGGTTCTAGAACCAACTTGGTCTAGACCAACAGTCGGTTGTGAAGATTTGTACTGGATTTAAACTCAAAATCAGCAAAAATACTTCTAATAAGTTTCTGTTTTAAACTCCCGAGTGTTCAGGTTTTCCTCTAAACAAAATGTGTGTGTGCATAATCTAGTAAAAACGGGATGGGAAAGATAATCAGAAACAGAAACAAATCCTGCAGAGTTCAAAGGTTAAAGGTCAAAGTTTTGCAGGAAACATGAAGATGAAATAAGTTCTGCTGCTTCATGAAGATCACAGGAAGTAACTAAAATGCAGCTGGACGGTGTAAAAGGTAAGAATCAGATGGATTTTATAAGTTTGGAGAATTTCTAATCCAACAAAAGGAACTGTGGGTCAGTATGAAAGAAAAACGACCATTTGAGGAGAATAAGGTCATTTTTAAACGGTTTTAACTCAAATGTTCATCTCCAGTTCTACCACAGAACTAAGGAAGTGACACTTGGTTTACCACCAGGCTGCTGCTGTGGCTCAGAAGGATGCTGAATGACTGTTTTTAGTCTAAAGGTGCAAATGACACATCAGCAGAAACATGACTTGTTGAAGAGATGAAACATGTTTTAGGACCTGATGGTACAAACACACATGAAGGAACCAGAAGAAACTAGATCTAGGGAAGAGTTTAGACCTTTAACAACTGCAGAAAGTTGAACCAACTCAGTTATTTAAGTTGTTTCAGAATCTAAATGAGAGTTGATGTTTTCTCACCGCAGCGTCTCCTTTACGACGGCCTTCAGGTACGGCATCCTGCTCAGGTGTTCTGTAGTCGGCTGCTGTTTGCTGGGACACACAGAGTCCAGCTCTCTGTACAGGCGGTCCTGGACCCGGCAGTCCCGCGCTAGGTGGTATAATGCCCAGGACAGGGTGTTGGAGGTCTGGCATCAGGTGCAACAGACAGGAAGGTTACTCTGAGCATTCTTTAACTCGATCTGAACCAAAACAAAAACATGTTGCATAATCGTTTTATCAAGACTGCTGATCAGAGCTCCTCTGTTGGTTTCTGCATTCCTAGAGTCTGAAGTTATATGAAAATAAGACTAAAGTTCAACTGGGAAAGCAGCCAAGCAGCTTCATGACAGCTCCAACTCTGCATGTGCTGCAATAACTCATCTGATGGTTGCGGGTTTGATTCCCTCAGACTGTCTGAAGGTATTTAAACTGAAGGAACCCTGGGCATTTGTTCTGACAACTAAACTGATTGGAAGACATCCTGACTCCCGTTGTTCTGGTTCTGCTGGTCTGGAGAGGTGAGTCAAAGGAGCTGGAGCTGAGCTGAAAGTCCAGATGAACAAGTGGTGAATCAGGTCCACACCTCTGTTCCTCTGGTTGTTTGTGACTGATTTTTTTCCGCCAGTAAAACACGGAGAAGCTGCTTCATCCTGAAACCTTCTGGCCTCGATCTCCCTTATTTATCAGGACTGAACCGAGTTGAATCTGCTGCGTTTTTGTATTTTAACGTGTGAAACGGCTCATCCTGAAGTCGGAGGGAGAACGTCTCACCGTGTCGACCCCCCCCAGAATCAGCTCTGTCACACTGATGTAGACTTCAGCTCTGCTCAGCTTGTCAGAGGAAAGCAGGTAGGCCAGGTACGTGCCCTCCACGGGCTCGCCGCTGAGCAACCGAGCTTCGATCTCACACATCCTCCTATCGATGAGCTTCTGAGCTGCAAAACAAAAACTACTTTACTAACTGAAACAAGAATTTCATCCTTCTGTGCGTGTATGAGGACGTACCCACATCGTAGAGGTCGTCCCAGGCCTGGACGAAGTGCCCCCAGAAGGGGAGGATGCTGCGGCTCCAGCGTGGGAAGAGGATCACCATGTCGGACAGCGTCAGCATCTTGTTGACGGCAGCGATGAAGCGCAGAGTGTCTTCAGGAATCTCCTCCTGCAGACAGCCCAGCCTAGTCTCAAACAGGACGGAGGAGATACCTGCAGGATGGAGAAACAATCAAATTCTCCTCCACTTGAACTGTCTGCAAAGTCTGCAGCAGCTCCCACCTTCAAAGCCGAACTTGTAGAGCTCTGCTGCCAGGTCCAGAACCGTGGCCCGGTCCTGGCTGCGACTGCGGAGGAGCTCCACACGTTGCAGGAGATCTCCAACCACCTGGTGGATGATGGGGGCGAAGGCTGACACCGCCTGCGGCTTCAGCAGCTTGGGATTCAGGACGCTGCGGATCCGGTGCCACTCTGGTCCTGTGCTATAAAATTACAGTTTGTTTTTTTTATCCCAAAGGAGCTCTAAGCAACATTCGCAACACTTTACAATGGGGTCCCTTTGTTAATGTCACCTTTATTTTAAAGTTCAGTGTCTGCAAAAACTCAAAATCTTGTCAAGTGCATTTGAAGAAGAAGAAAATATAATTTCTATATCGCCTCTCAAGATAAAAATCACAAAAACAAAAAATGTAAAAATATAAAAAAGAATTTAGAAAATTGTTCAAAATATATTTAAATGAGCAAAAAATAGACAATTATGATTAAAAACTGTAAAGAGAGAGAGTGAACAGGAAAGAGGGATATCAGTGGATCCTGAGGAAGGTGGAATAGGTGGGGAGAGCAGAATAAAGAGAGAGTGGTGAAGAAGGTCAAACAAAAACCAGCTTGAACAGGTGAGTCTTCAGCTGCTTTTTAAAGGAGACCACTGAGTCCACTGATCTCAGGCTCAGGGGGAGAGAGTTCCAGAGTCTGGGGGCCACAGCAGCAGATGATCTGTCACCTTTGGTCTTTAGCCTGGTGCTGCACAACCAGTAGGCTTTGATCACTGGACCTCAGGGACCTGCTGGGAGTGTAGGGACTAAGAAGATCACCAATGTAAGATGGTGCTTGTCCATGTAAGGCCCTATAGACCAGAACCAGGATCTTGAAATGAACCCTGAAGTTGACTGGCAGCCAGTGAAGCTGGAGGAGAAGCGGGGTGATGTGGGTGTGTTTGGAGGACTTGGTCAGAAGCCGAGCACAGGCATTCTGAACCACCTGTAGACGGTTCAGGGAGGTTCTGCGCAGACACGTGAAAAGAGAGTTACAGTAGTCTAAGCGTGAGGAGATGAAGGTGTGGAGAACTGTCTCAAGTTCAGAGCGGGACAGAATGGGACTCAGCTTAGCAACGTTCCTGAGATGGAAGAAGGAAGAGCGAACAAGATAACTGACATGAGAATCCAGGGTGAGAGCTGGGTCAAAGGTCACGCCAAGATTCCTGACGGAAGGTTTGGTGTGAGAAGCAAGCTGACCAAGAGAGTCTCTGACTTTGGGAACCAGCTTGTCTGGGGCGCAGATGAGGATCTCAGTCTTATCTTCATTCAGCTGAAGAAAGCTCCCAGCCATCCAGGTTTTGATAGAGTCTAAGCAGGTGTGTAACAGCTGCAGCTTAGACATCTCATGGGGCTTAATTTGTCTAATTTCAAGTAAAAATATCTAATCATACCTAAAATAAGACACAATCGCCTAAGGAGTAAAATTTCTTTGAGATTAAGGAACTTGTTTTTACACAATACATCTAGGATTTCTTGTTAAAGACATTGTTTTGAGTCACACGTCACGTGAAACCAGATTTTTTTTGACATTTCATGAAGTTTTTAGGCTGCTGTGGTATTTAGAAAAGATGAATTATCTTGTTTCAAGAAATAAACTTAAACTTGGACGTCAAATCTTCTTTATTCTGCTCTTACATTTTAAAGTGACTCTGAACAAAATGGAAAAGCTGAAATAAAATAAAAAAAGAACAATTTTTAAATGCTTATAAGCATTATAAGATACAAGAATGATGTTTAAGCACATCTGTGAGGTCATGCTTCACTGGTATGTACTTAGTATTGTTAGAGTTTACATGATAGTACGGTGTATAACCAACAAGATTTCCAGCATCTGTAAAAATATTTACCTGAGCTAGACAGCTAAATAATGATCATTCCACTCAACTGTAGAGAGAGGTTGGCATTCAAAACAATACACGGAGGCATTTACAATACAAATGTTTTTAAAGAGTAAGTCACCCCCTTCCAGATTCTTACTCGAACCTCCACTTCCTGTTTGAAAAATGCAACAAATGCTTTTGCTTAGCCGACCGAGAGGGCAGAGCCGCTAACAAATACACACACACACAAGCTCACAACAACATTGTGACATCATATGGTACCAGCTAAAGTTCTAGGGTACCTCTTAGCCAATAGCGTTGGCAGATTTAAATTCAACTGCAGTGCAGAGTTTGTACCTGACAACGGCACAACACTGACAGTTTTAGGCAGAAAATTAAAATTTGAACTAAAATGCACTAAAGTGCAAAACTATTGATGACACGTGTCTGCAGCACGATTAGACACACATTTATAATTTATCAGGAAAAAAGCGTTGATTTGGGGGTGACTTGCTCTTTAAGTGCAAACTCTGGCATGTCATTGATGACATCAGACATGACCAAAGATTCTTCACAAGTATGCTTATTTCCGTGCAGCATAATCCATGGTGCAGAAACTACCTATTCAACTTGCTCTACAAAGTCTTTAATCTCTCCTTTTACGTAGTGAACGTTTTTCACCTCAGAGGCTGTACCCATGACAACTTCACTTGAAAAAATTGGATGTTTGACATGCACATTCTGACTGCATGCATAAAGCTGGTTGTGCTTCACAAGGGATTTACAAATATTCTTAAAACTACTTTTCAGAGCCCACTGCTTGAAGAAACAATGCTTTGACCCAAAGCGCATGCACATATGTCTCACTGTAGGACCAAGTGCCTTAACCTGATTAGGAATATGCAGTAAATAATGCTGCTCAGGTGCTCAGGTATAATATTTTCATCTGGAAACAGTTTTCTGACATTTTTTAAATGCTGCTCTATTAAAAGTTTCAGCCTGGAGTAGGGGCTGCATGACTTAATTTTTTTAAAAGTCGACCAAAAAGTCATGAAAATCGAGTCGACTTCGACTAGTCGTTGATGACGTCATACACGTGCGGGGGTGGGGGGTGGGGGTGGGGGTTTGGTTCACTGGAATTTTTTACAGTTAAAATTGGGCCCACATTATCAAAGTTAAACACATTTCTTTTAACAACGGTAGTTTCTGCTTCAGCCATCTTCCCCCCCCCCCCTGCTTCAGCCCTCTCCCCCCTCCCCCTGCTTCAGCCCTCTCCCCCCTCCCCCTGCGCAGCGGCCGCAAACTCACTGATGCGCCTGCAGCCTCTCAGAGTTCCTGCTGCTCTAAACATTAAAATAATTATTTCATTTTCTGTTCCTCACTTCTGATTACCTTCAATGGTGTCTGTTTGTTGCAACAGCAGGAACAAAAACTAACTTGTTTTTATTTGACTTTTTCTGTCCTGCCTGTTTATTATCTTCCTGCATCTCCTCTCAATCCTAAAGAGAAACTGCTACCTGGGTTCATATATATTCACCTCATGAGTTACCTTTGAACTGCAGTTCTAAAAGATCTACCGACCGCAAAAATAGTGGACTGCGCGCTGGCCGCACCAGTCAGATAAAATCACCGGAGGACAAAACAGGTGATGCACTCCGCTCCACAGCAGCAAAAAGCATAGGGCAGAAATAAAAGACAGAAAACATAAAAGGAAACGAGCCGACATGAACGATCGTGTGTTACATTTGTTTTCGAGTGGCGACACCACATTTGATAATGTTACTGTGGCCGTGCTCAGGACGCAGATGTCTGGAGCGCGTCAACAATCAGAGCTTTGCATACGCAAGCTGGTTAAGGTTAGGATGGGGGTGAGGGGAAGGTTAAATTGCAAGAGGGTAAACGTCACAATTTGGACAAATGTCCGTTTTACCGCAGATACCGACACTCTGGCACAGCGCGTCACCTCCCGACGCGCAGGGGCTCGTCGCCTGCTGTCTTTTCCGAGGACTGCATCTCGCCAGTCATTATCAACATAGACAGCGACTAGTCTATGAGAGGCATAAAAAGTCACTACAGAGCAGTGAAGTCGACTAGTTGATACAACCCCTAGCCTGGAAAGAGTTGAGACAGCAATAATAGGTGAAAATGAATTTTGATGATCTCTTAACATCTCAAGAAGCACTTGTGTGTGAGGATTTTCTCCAATTTTGTCAATAAGAAACGGCAGGATCTTCAACAAAACCAGCACCTTGTTTCAATCTATTGCCATTTGATGACAGTGTGGTGACAGATATGGGGCAAGTGTAAAGACAAATCAGCTGTTAGGGGCAGTTACTTCCTACTTACATAGCATTTTAACAATGGATTAAAAACACTATTTTTTGAAGAGAGTACTTTTTACTTGTCCATATTTTATTTTTAAGGACCACTCTTACTTGTGGACAATTTTTTGCCAATGTACCCAACTTCATTCACCTTACTGTCAATCATAAACTAACGTGTAACATACTAAAGGAGAAGAACCAGTGGCAGCCATAGACAGATGTGTGTGTGTCCTCTCCAGAGGAACGGGGAAGCCAGAAACTGATTTAAAAAAAACAAAAGAGAGCTTCTCTGGCACTGTCATGGCCAACACACCTACTGGTGACTGACTGACTCTTAGCAGGAAAAATACCTTGTTCTAATGTTTTTTAACCTATTTTTGGACTGCCATTTTTACCTGTGTGCTTAGTAATAAGTTACATAATATGGTTAAGCACTCGTTAATAGTTTATTAATGCTTAATAATGCACTAAGTTATGTTAATAAAGGGACCCTTGTTGTAAAGTTATCAGATTCTGAAGAGAAATAACTCAAAAGATTATGGAGATTCTACAAAGATGCTCCACCAAACACATATTGTGTGTGTGTGTGTGTGTGTGTGTGTGTGTGTGTGTGTGTGTGTGTGTGTGTGTGTGTGTGTGTGTGTGTGAGCTCACTCCACATGCAGGCCATATGCCTGTCCCCTCAGGTCCCGGTACTCCTTCCAGTGAGGCAGCTCGATCCGGACCGGGTAGCGGCCTTCCTGCTGGATCACCTGAGCTATGAGCTCTGGAGACGCCACGTTGACCATGTCAAAGGGTCCAAACCTGGAGCGCCAGATGGGTCCATACAGACTCTTCTGTAAACACTGGAACATACCTGATTATTCAGAATTCTCCTTTGGAAGTCAAAACAAACATGTTTTACTGTGACCAACATGAATGATACCCTAACCCAAAAAAAAACTTCTCCTCATCTGCTTTAAAATGTTTATTTCATATCTGGCGGTGACCTGCAGCTTTTATTGCTCCTACAACAGAAATCCATCAGAGATGTAGCTACTGGATCAGAGGTCATGGTCTATTCCGCCTGCAGAATGATAAATATTACATACTGCTGCAGCATTTTAATCCACCTGCTCCATAGTTTTATGCTGCTATGAAATATCTGATCATCTTTGAAAAGGGTCCTCTAACCGAATTAAACATTCCTCTACCAGATCATAACAAGCACGACACATCTGACTCTAAACAGCCTCCAGATACATAAAGTTACTGAAACTGTGAGCCTGCCTCCATAAAAAGACTTTTTGTTCTGACTTGCAGCAGCGCGTGCATCACTCTGAGTCAGACTTCTCCTTCAGTACCTGCAGCAAGTGGCCCTTATCTGAGAATCCTTTCACAAACAGCCAGTACAGAGTGGTGGACCAGCTGGGACCCGGAAGATCATCCACACTCTTCAGCTTCCCCGCCTGCTCGGTGGCCGCCTGGACGTTCAGATTCCTGTGAGAGCAGAAAGCAGCGGAGTGTCCGGACCGGAGCCGCTGACCGGACCGGAGAGCTGTCCTGGCAGAGAGCACAGGGAGACGGAGACAGCAGGCTACCGCCGCCCGGGAGCTCATGGTGGAGTCTGGGTGCCTGACGGAACCGACTGTTGATGTTAGACCAGGTGATGCAGCGCTGTCACCATACTCGCACTTACTCTCTGGCCTTTCCCTAGTGGTCAGCTTCTGAACTACACCTACAACACAATCTGCCATTCAGCATGAAAATAAAGAATATTAATCATTGTTCACTGGATATAATGCAAAACTATAAATATAGATGCGATAAATGTTACAGCTTCATGTAAACACATAGCGATGTGACTAAAGATAAAATATTCTAATTAAAATTCCAAATAAAGCTGACTCGATGGTTTTTAACTACGTGGTGAGGGAAAATGCTGCCATCTAGCGGATATGTAGCGGAACTACAAAAAGACAGTCGGTGATTATTCTAATAAGATTGAAGCTCAGTAACCCTTTGTGCAGAATCTCTAGATTTTTAACCAATAAAATATATTCAGACATTTAAATACCAGGTTTGTTCTATTTAGTCACAAACATCTTTTCACTGAGTTTAATCCAGTCTGCATTGTCTGATACATTCTATGTATTATTGTCAGTGTTGGGCAAGTTACTTTAAAATAGTAATAAATTTTATATTACTAGTTACAGCATAAAAAATGTAATATGTTTGTATTACATATTAAGCTCTCAATAATGTAACTGAGTTACACTACTTTGAGTTACTTTTGAGTTACTTTTGGTAAAATATTTTAAGTGTGTAACAGTATCCTAAAATACTAGCTTATCATTTTACATTTTACACAGGGATGAAAGAAACCACAAAATAGAGTAATTTTTCTCACTATTTTGTTAAACTTCAAGTCACCAGAAAATGTGCTGTCATGTTTAACGATAACAGAACATGTCTCTGTCAACAGTGTGTTAACATGGCATCGCTGAATGTGTTTTTTCAAATTACTGGTGCTGTTCCTTGAAGATGAAAGCTCCTTTGACGTAGCACACAAATTGCACTTCACTATAATGTTTCTGTCCTTTTCTTTCACAAACTGAAAATAGTGTGAACTAAAAATAAATGTGCAGTCGATCTCCGTTTCTTTCTCAGTCATCCTTCCTGATTCTCTCATGTTTTAGTTTTGGCAAGCGCATCTGGTCTAGATATACAACATGCCACCGGAAGTGCGCAGTGGATCTTCTTCAATGGTATTCAACTTGTTTTGGTCTGCAGCATATTTTTCATGCATACGTCATCAATTCAAACCTTAATGTGTTTGTAACTCGCGTTACCGAAACTGTAACTAGTAATATATTGCCATATTTATTTGAAGTAATACACTATATTACTCCGTTACTGAAAAAAAGGAATATATTACTTTAACTCCCTACTATTGTAATGCGTTACTCCCAACACTGATTATTATAAAAGCTAATTTACAGACAATGTTTTATATGAGATGAATGTGTATATTCAAACTATACCAGAAATATTTAATATCTAAAATCCGATTGTTTTCTCTGCCACAGGATTATGATTCGATAGTGCTCTACCACCTTAAGGGGTGTTCGCCACCTTTACCTTGGGGCTTCCAGTCCATACTCTGCACAAATGTTCTTGTACATTCTTCGGTTGTGGCATGCGTGTGTGTGTGTTTATCATATATATATATATATATATATGTATTTATGTATATATACAAAGTGGTGGATGGCGTACCAACCGGACATTGTGGTGGTGGACAAACAACAGAGGACAGCTGTTGTGGTGGATGTGGCAATACCAAGTGATGCAACATCTAGAAAAAGGAACACAAGAAACTAGAGAAGTACCAGAGCCTCAAAGAAGAACTTGATTAAGCCTGGAGTGAAGACATCCGTGGTGCGCGTGGTCATCGGGGCACTCGTAACCCAGCAGATCCCAGGAAAAACATCAGACATCTCAGTTCAGAAAAATGCAGTTCTAGGATCAGCTAAGATACTGTGCAGAACCCTCAAGCTCCCAGGCCTCTGGTTGAGGACCCGAGCTTGGACGGATATGGCGTCAGATGGGTGCCAAAACCCACGGGTCCACATCACGCGTGCGAACGGGACTCGCGCGTGGAAGTTAGAACCTCTCGAGTGAAAATATACATGGCGAGAGGTCGTTTGTACACTGAGAGGGAGCAAACTGTGTCTGTGAGCACACAAGGATGTACACAAGTGACAAACTTGCGTGCGCGTGTTGGCCATCGAGCACACGGCAGAGGAAAACATGCATGGGGCAGCCTCACTGCGCGCGCGGCAGCCTTTCTGCGCGCTCGGATTCTGATTCTGCTCGCTCGGCTGTTAGGAGTTTTGGCACTCTGGAGGCGTGGCCTGTGGCACACCTCCAGAGTGCCGCAGGCCCCTCACACTCTCTATTGGGCGCTCCTATAGAGAAACCTTACATAAACAAGCGCCTGTACACACACAGGTGCTCACATAGTGCTCTCATAAGTATGAACTTGGGCACGTTCAACACGTGTCTTAAGGCTATGGTGGGCACTTAATGATTTAATATGATTTATTATCGTGTGATTGTTCAGTTAAACAATGTTGATCATATATTCATCAAGTTGACGCAGTGATAGCTTGATCTTGTTGAATTGTTGTTGTGTCCCTTTTTTTCTCTCTTTTTGCAGGTCTAGAAGCAGACTCTTGTTCATTATTGTTTTGTGTAGACGGTTCAGGGAGGTTCTGCTCAGACACGTGAAAAGAGAGTTACAGTAGTCTAAGCGTGAGGAGATGAAGGTGTGGATAACTGTCTCAAGTTCAGAGCGAGACAGAATGGGACTCAGCTTAGCAATGTTCCTGAGATGGAAGAAGGAAGAGCGAACAAGAGAACTGACATGAGAATCCAGGGTGAGAGCTGGGTCAAAGGTCACACCAAGATTCCTGACAGAAGGTTTGGTGTGGGAACCAAGCTGACCAAGAGAGTCTCTGACTTTGGGAACCAGCTTGTCTGGGGCGCAGATGAGGATCTCAGTCTTATCATCATTCAGCTGAAGAAAGCTCCCAGCCATCCAGGCTTTGATAGAGTCTAAGCAGGTGTGTAACAGCTGCAGCTTAGACATCTCATGGGGCTTAAAGGAGATGTACAGTTGGATGTCATCTGCGTAAAGATGGTAGGAGATTCCTTTGAAGGAGCTCAGGATGTGCTGAAGAGGAAGCAGATAGAGGAGGAAGAGCAGAGGCCCCAGCACAGAACCTTGTGGGACACCATGACAGAGGGAGGTGGTGGAGGACCTAAACTTGGAGACGGCCACAGAAAAGGAATGCTCAGACAGATAAGAGGAGAACCACTCCAGAGCGGATCTGGATAGGCCTACCCAGTCTCTCAGCCTCTCCAGTAGCAGGTGATGGTCAACAGTGTCAAAGGCTGCAGTCAGGTCCAGCAGGACCAGAACAGAACAGTCCCCTGCATCACTGTGAGTCAGAAGGTCATTAGAGACCCTAAGAAGAGCTGTTCCAGTAGAATGAGCTCTACGGAAACCTCACCGGAAGCTATCATAGATGTTATGTTGATCAAGAGCAGCTGTGAGTTGTTTAGCCACAACCTTTTCCAAGATCTTGGAGATGAACGGAAGTTTAGAGATGGGTCTGAAGCTGCTATGGAGAGAGGCGTCAAAACACGGTTTTATAGATATAAATTTTTATTTAGATTTCTCTTTTGTTAATTTACTGTTTTTTATTGACTGATAAAAATAAACAACCTGACACTTCCATTTTTAAAGCATTCTTTGTTTAAAGGAGCTGCCTAAAACACAGCACTGTATGGAGTTCGCTGCAGCTGCTCCGACATTTAACTCCCCCCAACTCTGCATCAAGCAGCAAATGATCTAAAACTCAGCTCCTCTTAACCACAAACACTGAGGATGAAAGAATGTCAGTCTCTTCAGGAGTGCTTCACCCACAGGAGGTCCGTTGGCCTCTGTTCTCATCGCCTGGCTGTTTGAGGTGAGGAAACACAAGTTAAGAACAGGCGAGCCTGATGTGGAAGCGCCACAACGACGGTTTCTCTCACTGATGCCTTGTTTCAGCTGTCAGTGCTGACAGGCCTCCAGATCTGCCTGGAAAACATATGAGACCTGACTCTGATGGCCTCTGGGAAACAGCCTCCTGGGAACTGCTTGCCCCAACTTGAATATCATCGAGGGCCTCTGCTAGAGCAACAAAATCACCCCCAGCAACAATGAAGACCCCAAGATGGATGTCCCATCCTATTCCAAGGCACACTACGGGCCAGACAACATTCCACCAAAACTAAAAAACACAAGCCAGCTGAACTTGTTCCTCAAAGCTCTCCTGTCCATAAAAATCATAAATTATTTAATTTAAATTGTGTTAAATTATGGGGTGAAGAAGCTATGCAGACTAAAACTATAATCAGGAGGCTGTAAGAATGTGTAATTCAGCAGCCGTCGACTAAGGAGTCGGGCCTTTTTAGCTACTGTTCCTGGTTTCAGAAAACCGAGTTGTCCGATCTACTTGGGTAACATTTACAAGTAAACGAACTTTTGCAATAGGAAGAGTTTCATTTAAAACCGCTTCCTCCAAGTGCATCAAATCTGGGAACACAAACCATTTTTATCTGCTAAAAACTTCTAACTTGAGCATTTTAAGCTTTAGTTTTATAATTGCTTCTCCAGGTGTTGCCTGGTGGACCTGATGCAACTAAAATGATCAAATCTTACCAGAAAAAATCATTTCTGTTGCATTCATGACAAAATACAACAAATCTACTGGTGATGCTGTAGTTCATAGTTTACAAATGATGTCTCGTTTCACTAGTGGCCATTAAACGCCAGAGGTGTGAACTCAAGTCACACGACTTGGACTTGAGTCAGAATCAAGTAATTATTTTAACCCTCTGGAGGCAGGCATTGCAGACTTGCAACAGTTAAAACCTACCTACCTGGTTACTCTACATATGTACTTCATGAGCATTTCTTAACTCAGAAGTACACCTGAAGGACTGAGTTGTTCGTCCTTTTATCATAAATTATTTTGAGCCTGAGAGGGATAACAACTTCTGACTTGACTTGATAAAATGTATAGACTTACGATTTGACTCAGACTCGAATGCCAATGACTTGCAACTTGAATCGACTTGCGTCTGTTGACTTGATGACTTGAGCATATTTGATATTTTAGCACAAAAGTGGCCCGACATGAACAAAAATCATTAATCATTCTTGGTTCTGGGTTTGATTTACGGCTAACTGCAGCAGCACTTTGTTTATAATCAGTTTCAGTTGCACTTTCTGCTTGTTTGAGCAAATCAATTAAGCTTTATTTCTGGAATTTATTTATCATCATTGTCATTAAATTGAAAGTGGACAGATGATTTGATTATGACCTGAAAATTCAAAGTTAAGGACTCGAGACTTGACTGGAAAGACTTGTGACTTGCAAAGCAGTTACTTGGTCTCACCTCTGTTAAACGTCCCTTAAACCAGCTTTTGCAGCACTTGACCTACTTTAAGTTAAATGGTCTGATACAAATGAGTTATGTTCTCCATACCTTTTTTCTTCTTCAAGGCACTCGAGGAATACAGACGCTTCTCTTTCGCTCCCTTATCTTTTTTTTCCCAAGGCTCTTTGTCCTGTCTGCCCCACAGAGCGCTTCTCTGCATTTCTTCTGAAAAGTTCTATTTTTACTAACCATGGATTTGATAAAGACTGAAGGCAGAGAGGAAAATTATCTCAGCCTGACCCAAATTCTTGTTATCCGAATCTGACATCCTGGTAGCCTTGAGCGGCAAGCAAATGAAACCTCCACAAAGGAATGCAGACAGATGCTGTGAAAACCCGACCTACAGCCCAACCCCCCACCCCCGGATTGGGGGACTTGCTCAGAGGAGTCCTTCATATCTCTGAATGTTCAACGTCAGGTGGTTTCTGCGACCACCGTGCCATTGACCATGGGGGGTCTGTAGCGACATGAATGGCCTCCAGCCGGGCGAGGTCATCAATCCGGAGGAGTCAGTGTACTCCTTGCTTCGCCCAAGATCTCCCTCCCACCTGTGACTGTACAGTAGATGAGCGCCGTAGATGGCTGCTCTCACTGGGGGAAACAGGATCCCCCCCCCCGCCTTCCTATTGGAGTCTTATGTTATGTTGTCTGAAGTCTGTTGCATACATGTTGAGGTGTTTTTTTGCAGAGCAAAGCTGCCCTCCCAGTGGGAGGGTAACTCTGAAGTGCCTTTTTTTCCCTCCACCTGAACCAATCCTCATGTAACCCTCTGATCTCTATTAAGGTAGCGCGACTCGGGTTGCGAATGACCACAGTCACCAATTTTTGTCACGTGTCTTGCCCATGTATGTCTGATCTCTGAATTGTGTGTACTGAAACTCTAATTTACCTCTGGGATTAATAAAGTTTTGATTGATTGTGAGCTCTATTTAAAAATGCAAGTTATTTTAGTTTGGGCCAGTGTTATTAGGCTTATTTGATCTTTCTGGCTATTTTAATAGCAGTGCATGAATCTTTGAACCTGTAAATAAAACAGGATTTAGGTGTTTTCACCTTTGATATTAATTCTTTAAGGGAGGAAATGTGATCTATTGCATCACAAGAACTATGCAAGTACACATAGGTTCTTAAACTAAAACACATCATTTATATATTTAAAACATTCACTAAAAGCAGTTTTAAACAGTTTAAACATTCCTGATTATTGCTCTGATCTTTATTTTCTCTAAAGCACATTTTAACCAGATCTGAGGTCAGTTCCTTTGCTGAACCCCTTCTAGAACCAGATTAAGGAAGACTAAAACTGCTCTGATGTGAAATAAATATTTTTTATTATTTTCCTCATCATAATTTGTAATTATGAACACAGAGCTGTTGCAATACTCCACAAAACAGCAACCATTCGACGGCACCGCTGCGTCTCTCGGGACCCAACCATGCATAAAATCTCCCATTAAAAAAGGAAAATAAAAAATATATATTAAAAATGATGCGTACCACTGATATACAGATCTGATATAAACAGGCGCATTGGTCACAAACCAATTTGAATTATAAACATGGCTTCTTTTACAACATACACACACCAAACAGGATACAAGAGGACTTTTCTTTAAAAACAAATAAAACATACAATTTGATTTTACACATTTGTACATTTTCTTATTGTTTTCATGTTCCCACCCTCTACAGTCAGAACGCTCGAGGCATTTTGGGTGCAGGATCCAAGGAGCAAGTTCTGCAGTAAATGCACAAAACACACACACACACAGGAGTGGCAGCAGTGGCTAATAAGAGAACTACAGGTGTAAATACTGAAGAGTTAATCCACTGTGGTGAAGAACAAATGACACGTTACATTCGATAGAGGGTAACTAGACCCCACACACACACACACACACACACACACACAATTAAATAAAAAGTCTCAAGTGTGCAAAGAAAAGGTTTTTGAAGCGAGCTGCTTCAGCTAAACAGGAAACGGTGAGAAAGCGTGAGAGAATCATCACTAGTGCATAAAGGTGATGAAGGTTTATCCGTGCAGCGGGCGAGGACCTCCATCAGTACCAGACAGTTAAGAATCGTTCTCTCTGATCAGAGGCCAACTCTGCAGGAGGTTCTGTTTCACAGATCCGTTTGGGTCGCCGTTAAAACGCAGTTGGAGTCCGTTTCCACACCGTGTGTGGAGCAGAAACGTTTCCCACAGAGAAACTAAATCTACACCTTTAACACGAGTTTAAGTGCCTTCAGAAATCCTCCCCGCTATAACCTAAAACAGCATCAGTACCACAATCTGTTCTCTGTAAACAGTTTTTAAAGGTGCATTATGTAGAAATGAAGTAAAAATGGCATCCTGTGGTTAAATCTGGTTACTGCGACAACTCTGGAGCTTGTTGCCGGCCGTCATCAAATTAAAGTTGTCGACGCTGCAGCATTAGCTCGCAGGAGACACGGTAACCCCACCTGTTCAGCGCTTTGGTCTGCTGTAATGCTGTTTTTAAATTTGTTATATAAAGAAACAAAAAACCCCACACACACTGATGGTAAACAGTTACGTCCCTCCTTCGTTTTGAAAGGAGAAAATCGGACAATCCAGCAGCCAGCGGGATATGACACATGTTTCAGTCAAATCTTCCTTCCAACATGACTGAAAAATTACTCTTTTGGGATTTTTTCACTGTAAAATTCTCACTATATTCTTACATACTGCACCTTTAATTATCAAAGCATGGGCTCTTTGTGTTCTGTAAAAAACAAGACGCAAAAAAAAAAAAAAAAACTGTAAAATTTTCTGATTGCACTTTTAAAAATCCGAAACACCGATAGGTGAAACCGTACCTTTAACCCGCCATAGCAGTTTCATTATCATGATCTCAGCTGTTTGTTTTCTAGGAGTGTCACTCTGAAGCTTTTCTGTTTGGCTGGGAGCAGTAACCACCTCCAGGTGTGGATCTAACCTGTAGGAGTGTACAAGGACACGTGGCTGCAGAACAGATCAGAACCCACTCCAGCAGAGGAGCATGAGCAGATCCAGAGTCCAGGTGTGATGGTTCTGCACTGAGCTAGGCAATACATCTAAATGTTATCGTTGTCAAAATTTCTGACTCAGATATTTTCCCAATGACAATAAATTTGGTAATTAAAAAAAAGAAAATATGTGTGCAGGTTGGTGATGTTCACGTTCCTTTAAGGACCAGGCATAATACATGCAACAGCCCCATCTAGTGGACAACTTGTTTTAGTGCATACATGTAGTTATTGTCCATTTTAGGCCACGTCGCCCAGCCTTATTCTGCACTTGTCTGATGTTCCTCTCCTATTCTGCTGCTTGTCAGAACTAGGGATGCACCGATACGATACTGGTATTGGTATCGGCACCAATACCAATACCAGTATCGGTATCTGTAAAAGTTAACCGATACCAATGCAGTTGCTTGAAAATGGCTTCACTATAACTTGTCATTTCTGTTCACCTAATGTTTTAGTTTTGTGATGATTTCCATTCATATATTTTACTTTTTATCTACCTCACAGTCTTTTCCTGTTGAAAGCAGAGAAGAAAATAAAATCTGTATTCCAAATCATAGCATTTTTTTGTGTGGTAGAAGTATCGGTATCGTGAGTTCTCAGATCCAAGTATCGGTTTGGAAAAAAGTGGTATCGTTGCATCCCTAGTCAGAACATAACCCGAAGGAAACTCACTAAAACCCATCAGGGTTCACCCTAGAACCCTCAAGTGGTCAGACTGTGGCGGTAACGTGGCGCAGTCGTGTCCTTTTTACAAAAGAGTACACGATGGTGGTACAAAGAGAGCGTGGGGGCGGTCTCTGCACTGCAGAGGACTTCCGTTTATCTTGGACATAACTTGCTTTTTATTGCAATGGAAGCCGCGCTCATTAAGTTTTTTGATAAGCTGCTCCTAAAGGTGTCTGTCCTCCACAGCCCCCGTGCTGTCTCTGGTGATCTGAGCTCCAGCTCTAACAGAGAGAAACTCCCGGAGCTCGGCATCGCTCCAGTTAATCATCTCAGCTGGTTCTGATTACAAAAGCAAAACTTCATTTTCAATGACAGTTACTCCACACGTCAAGAAGTAATATGCGTTTACAAGTCCGGTGTTGTGGCAACATTACTATCAAGCGTGGTGGCACGAACGCCGCAAAATTCCCGCAACACCATGCCGCCACGGTGCGTTCATAACACACACCGCATCAGCAGCATTATGATTGGCCCGCGTGGTATTTTTTTAAAAGGGCTGTTGGGACTAAATAAATAAAAACACCTTCATCCATCATTTGTGACAGTTAAGGTTGGGTCACACAAACGTCTAAATAGCTCATCGACTTCGACACCGGGGCTTTCTACGTTCTGAACAGCAGGAACTGATCCTAATCCGAGAACTTTCCAAACAGCACGCCTGAGGGATATTTGGTTACATGTGATCCAAACGAGCCGAGCCAGGATCGGAAACATTCCAGCTGTTACAGAAACTGACCTGAGATCAGCTGGTTCTGGTCTAACAGCATGTAGGAGGTTGGTTCATCCAGGAGGAGAAACACGACGGAGCGACAGCAGAATCCAGACTCATTACGACACGTTTAAAAACAGAAAAGGCACACGGCAAAGACGGAGCTGAAGAAGAGACGAAGACTGAGGCCGGAGAGCAGAAACTCCTCAGGGAGGGATCTCTGCAGCCAGGGTTTCCTCGGAAGCAGCAGGTCCAGGTCATCAGCGCCGCTCTGGGCTCTGGCAGGAGGTTACATTCTGGGGTCGGGTCAGCGAGATAGGGGTGAGGGGCATCCCCAGAGTCGGGCCTCAGCTCCTGCAGGTCCACAACACCGACACGCCCCCCCCTCCAGGGTATGGAGGAGAGGAATCATACAACATAAAAAAAGAACCGCTTCCAAAGAGTTATCGATCACTTCAGGAGGAAGTGCTGGACTTCTCACCGGTCGAGAACTTAAGGTGCAAGTAGTCAAAAAATAAACTAAAATCAATCAATTCCTCTATTGCCAGAACACCCAACCACCCTCCAGCCTGTCCTTCCCGGTCCAATGTGGTCTCAGAGTGAAGGCAGAAGGTGCGGAGTAAGCAGTGGGACCGCCCCTTCAGGTAAGGCTGTATTTGGCAGCTCTGCAGGTGGGCGGGGCTTCAGTTATTAGGGTTAATGTACAAAGATGTGCCTCAGCAGCTCGTCTGCCGACGGCCGCTGCTTGGTCTCTACAAAGATCCGTTTGAGAAACTCTCTGCAGTGGTCCGACACGTGGGCGGGCAGCACCGGGTTGGTGGGTTGGGTAGCAATTTTAAAAATGGCTGCCATGGCCTCAAACTCCGCCCACGGAGGCCGCTGAGTCAGCATCTCCACCACGGTGCAGCCGACACTCCTGAAACCAAAGGACAAACTGAAACTAAAGGCAGATTTCATTCAATCTGAGATCTTTAAACACGTTTTTCAGATTTTGGGATAAATAAGGAAACCGATTCGGACTCTAGAGTCAAGAAAGAACTGATGCAGATCTAGAATCAGATTCCCATCAGAGTGAGGACTTTCATTCGTTAAAGTGAGCTGATCTAA
Source organism: Nothobranchius furzeri (assembly GCF_043380555.1). Classification (NCBI taxonomy): domain Eukaryota; kingdom Metazoa; phylum Chordata; class Actinopteri; order Cyprinodontiformes; family Nothobranchiidae; genus Nothobranchius; species Nothobranchius furzeri. The sequence continues at coordinate 83,207,810 of NC_091743.1, forward strand.
GATCAGGTTCTGGTTCTGAACTGAACCCAGATGAAGCAAAGCAGAACCAGTAAGAATGAGCTCTCACCAGATGTCGGCCTTCCTGCCATACCCCTCTCCACTGATGACCTCCGGACTCATCCAGTATGGCGTCCCTGTCACCGATTTCATCCCGGTCCCTGACAGGCAGATGGTCTGCAGCCGCCGGCTGGCCCCAAAGTCCCCCAGCTTCACGTTCCCCACAGAGTCTCGCAGGATGTTGGCCCCTGAGTGAAGAAGACAACCTGCATCATCTTCCTCTCCTGTGAAATCATTCGGCTCTAGATCCAGGACCGGTCGTCTCACCTTTGATGTCTCTGTGCACGATCATGTTTCCATGCAGGTAGGAGACCCCCTCCAGGATCTGCCGTGTGTAGCGCCGTGTCACGTTTTCCGTCAGCGCTCCGTACGACTTCAGCTGGTCCTTAATGGAACCCTGAGAGGCGTGTTGAACACAGTCAGTAACTCCCAACAGAGATGACTTACACCAGACAGTTAAAGCTCTATGTTTTAAAGGAAGTGAGGACCGACTCCTGGCATGTGCTCCATGAAGATGGACAGCGTCCGCTCCATGCTGTCCCTCAAACAGCCGTAGTACTGAACGATCCGCTCGTGGCACAAGTTCTTCAGGAGCTGGATCTCACACTCCAACGCGCTCACCTCCTGAGGTGGGACAGAAGTAACCATCAGAACAGAAACGTAACCTCCCGTCACGTCCTCCCAAAGCGGACACACACCTTGCTGGTTTCTGGACTCTCTGGGTCGAACTGGACCTGTTTAACTGCCAGTTCTCGTCCCGTATCCGCATCGTAGCACAGGAAGACTCGTCCGAAAGCCCCCTGACCCAGGAGCTTCCCCAGCCGCCAGTTGGTTGGGGCGCGTGGAGCTGGACACAAAGAGACAGCAGATGAGTCGTGCCTTTTAGCCGTTTTACATCCAGATCAAATCCAGCCTGGACTCACAGCGGCTGGGGGGGCTGATGTCCATGACCGAGAGGGTTGGAGCTGTAGACGGGTTGGGGTTTGGCTCGATGTCGCTGTCTCTCCGTCTCCTGGTGGGTCCGGGAGCCTCCTCCAGGTCGGGGGTGAAGACGCTGCTGCCGCTGCTGGTGCTGGGCGACTGCTCCGTCGGGCTGAAACTGACGGGTGAGCGGAAATTGTGAACCTGCGTTCGCCGAGCCCGAGGGAACGTCTTCCTTCCTGCTGGTAGAATCGGGATCTGTGATGCTTCATCTGAACCAGAAACTCAAACTGTTCCGGCGTCAGATTAAAACCCACCGTCACTGTAATCCTGAAGACCGAAGGTAATCCCGTATCTACGAGGATACGTCCCGCCTTTCCCCGACTTCTCAAACACAGGATGGTCGTACTCTAGAGGAAGAACACGATCAGCAAGACACCAGAAAGAAAGTCAGTTTCAGGAGAAAACGCCCATCACGTTCTGCGTGTTCTCCATCAGTCCATCCAGGGGTGGTCCTAGCCTGTTTGGTGCCCTCCCCAAGGAGGTGCCCAAGCCACCCCAACTGGCTCCTCTCGCTGTGGAGGAGCAGCAGATCTACTCCAAGCTTCGCACCCCATCTCTAAGGGAGTGACTGTGTTCTTTACACATAAATGAGACAATTTCATCAGAAGTTTGATTCCTTGTTTACATCAGAACTTTAGCAGGTAAAGGTCAGGAACCCGTAGTGCGCAGGAGAAGATCCTGCAGTAAGATTAACCCCTTCTTTCCACTGGAGCCGTCAGCAGCGCGAGTCGGCCGCGTCTCAGGAGCAGCATGTCCGCGCCGGTTCTATTTTTTACGCGCGACGCCTCTGAAACGGGCCAAGTTCGACATTTTTGGGGAAGGAAAGACAGGAAATCGGACGCGGAAACGGAGCGAAGCTTCCCGACATTTTCAGAATAAAGAACGTACTGCTTTCCGGTTGCTTTACTTTAAAAAAAGTTACTAACTGTGCGGCCCCGTGAGAAGTTATCACCTAGCTAGCGGTCTCCTTTGTTTTTCAGGTCCGTATTGGCGATTATAAAACGGACAGAACATAAAACACAAACCATGTTGTAGTTTTCTCCTGCTTGTTGTTGTGTTTACTGACAAAGTCACTCGTGTGACTTCGTGCTCGGTCGGTGACAGCTGCTCCCCTGCTGCTTCGCGTCTCGTGGGAAGGGCCAAGCAGCAGTTTACGCGAGCAAGACGTGCTGCTGCAGTAACGTGCTGCTGACGGCTCCGGTGGAAAGAAGGGGTTAGGTTTTTACTTCACCTGGAAAGTCCTGGTGATTGTCCGGGTAACTCTGAGCTCTAGGCATCCTGGACTTAGGATAGTCGCTGGAATCAGAAAGGAGCACAAGTGATAAAAAGTAAATAGGAGGAACTTAAGCTGAACTTGTGAGACGGTTTTTAGGCGATGCAGATCATCCTGACCTGTCCAGAGGACTGTCCAAAGAGGGACAGCTTCCAGATGCCGAGTTCTCCGGACTACTCATGGACAGCGGATCCAACATCTAAGACAGAAAAACACATTCAAACACTCAAGGCTCTAAATTATTACGGTGGCCCAGAAGGTTCAATAAAATCCCAAAGAACAGCACCAAACTTTGTAAAGACACAAATCCACCCAGCTCTGATCCCGGTCAGATCGTGGACTCAACATTTCCTCCCCGGTGGCGGGTGAGGCGGACACACCACACAATGGCGTTGTGTTTTTCTGCTACCTGATCCATGCTCTCAGGGATGAACTCCCCCTCGCTGTTGATGCTGGTGAAGGAGCCGTTCCTCGCAACCTGGTGGAGAGCGTCGGGAATGTATCCTGGAGGAGGGGAGCTCCGGTCTGTGGAGTGGGAACCTGAGTTCGGTCAGGAGGAGAATGAATATTAAACCTGAAACAGGCACTTGGGTGCTACCATGTGACAGGAATCGAGGGTATACATCACTCACCTGTCAAAGCCCTGAACCCCGTGTTGTCCAGCTCCTCGTGGGACAGCAGAAGGTCCATGCTGGAGGAAGGGTTCTGCAGAAACGGAACAGGATGCTGACTTTTAGAACCTCAATAGTTTCCAAAGCGTTAAATAAAAGCAGTATGGACCTGGAGCACCAGGAGGATCTTCAGGCTCTTCATGTGAACGCTGCGATCCAGCAGCTCCACAGCCTTGTCCAGATCATCCTGGGTGGTCAACGGAATCATCAACTACAGGAGGAGAAGCCAACCACACCGTAGATGTTAATCTTATTATAACAAGTCCATCAGAATTCCTGAGTGTGTTAGCAAAGCTTCCAGCTTTGTACCTCATTGTTGGTGTAATGAAGGTCCATCGTCTGACCAAAAGCCACTTTAGCTTTGGCCTTCAGATCTTCCAGCTTGACGGGTCGAGGAAACTGTAAGATCCTGCAGAGAAGATGAGAAGTCAGAAGGCTGCAGCTGCTGCTGGTCTGAAGGAACAGCATTAGAGAACAAATGTTTACCTTTTCTCTCCTTTAAATTCAAACTTCACTCTCACATCATTCTGTGGAGACAAAGTCACGTTGAGCATAAAAACCATTGGGACGACGACGTGGGTTTTATTTTGAGATCTCAGAAACATGTTTGCTTTGTTGAGCTTTTCTCACACTTCATGTCCAAATCACATTTCTGTGGTTACCTGGTTCTTGGGCGAGGAGGCTTTGGGTTTGCCTAGGTCCGACAGGAAGGTAGCAGGGCGGCTGGAGCGTTGCAGTTCGGCCAAGTCCTGCATGATGGAGTTCAGGGCCTCCTGCTCATCTGCAAAGATAAATTAATCGGGTTTACAGATTATCCACAGCAACAAGTGACACTTTGATCATTATGCTAACAATCGCAAACCTAAAAGATAAAAACAAATGAGCCCCAGCAGGAGCTCATGACTCGTCGCTTAAACAGATGTCATAATAGAAAAAGAGACATTGTTTACAGAAAAAAAAGATTATTTAAGTTTTTAGACAAAAGACTCAGCTGGCTCTCTGCCAGCTGTAACATGATCACAAAGCTCGCACACATACCCATCATCATGGCACGGCAATTGACCCAGGAGGCCAGGATAGAAGACTCTCCCATCAAAGGGATTCCTTTCTCCTGAAACAGCAACACAACTGGATAAATAATAGCATTCAGTTTAATGAAGACGCAAGTTAGAAAGCATGGAGCTGCTGACTGATCCGCAGATCTGTAATTGGTGAGCCAGAGGCAGAAAGAAAATGCATAAATGGGGATTATTGGAAATGTTTGCTCTGATGTCTTTTAAGGGAACAAAATCTTGTGGAAAATTGTTTTGTTCCTATGATCCAATTCAGGAATGACACTGAAACTGGCTCATCGTATGCGTCACTTGGTTTGATTTTTGCAGAACCAAAAATCCTTATTTCTCAACAAATATGGGGGTGAAGTTACTTTTTTGGTTGCCTTTAAATGCAGTGAGCATTCTTGTCTTCTTTTATTTCATCCTGTTATGAGCTCATTTTTTTACACCCTAACTCACCTGTAGAGTCCAAGAAGCTCTACTGTTGCTTATTTTGGAGGTGTGTTTGCAAAAAGCAACAAGAAACATAACATGCTTTATGGAAACTATTCTTAACATGGACTTCAGAGGTTTTCTGGCTTTTTGGCCGTTTTTATTACCAAACAGCTTATAATACTACATCTGCAGCTACCTGCTTTATAATAAATACAGTTTCATTGTGTTCAAAGATGTATGGAAACCTCTGTAGGTTCACCTGAACACAAGTTTCACAGACAATTATAGTGTTGGCAATTCTTCACTAAAGTGGCATCATTAACACAGAAGCTGGCTGGTGTTGACGCAAAAACAAAACACAAACCTGTAATTTTAAATCAGTTAAAACGTTTAAGGAACGGCAGATGCACTAATATTCCAACTAGAAATACACACAGGTATTATTTCTCAGAATATTAAGAATATTGCCTTAATTACTTTATGGTATTGTTGTTATTAAAGCCTTTAGAAGATAACTGTATTTGTAACCCATAAGCCCCGGAAGTTAACAACTGTTGCTAGCTAATTTTACATTACGACTCATGCCAGGATAACATTTCAAAATAGCTGCTATCTTGACATGAAATTCTTGAAAAATACAATTTGTTGTTTAAGCAGCAGGTTTTGGGGGATGAAATGGTAATGACTCCACTGTTAGCTGTCAGGCAAGGGAAGTTATCAGGCTAATCAAACGCTAAAGCTAACTCCTAGCCGCTGGGCTAACCGAGCTAACCAGCACTCGCCCGCGCTGCACAATTATTGGAACAGTTCATGAACGAAGTGAGATTGTTTTTGTCTTCAGCCTAATCCCACCTGATGAATAATTTAATCTCGGTTTATTTCCTCAACCACAGGACCGGTGACAGGAGCCCCGGGCCCTGTGGAGAGCCGCTGGAGGAAGCAGAAGTTTGTCAGTCCGCTGTCAACTTCACTCGAGTCTTGCTGGGCCACGACGACGAGGCCCGGTAGCTGTTGGTTCAGCCGCTTCGTCTCTCCAGGAGGGGAAGTGACAGGGTGATATTTATTATGTTCGGCACGCTACACTCCAGTGCGACAGTTCAAAGGCTAATTCAATCCACAGATCTCATTTTGTTGTGCTACACAGCCTGCTTAACTGTACCTTGCTCGATGCTGACCCCTAGTTTCATCGAGCTAACATGTACGATTAAAAACACACCGGAAATAATTACGCCGTGTTTATAAAATAAAAGCAGCACGTCTCGTGGTGGAAGGCAAAGTGGCGTTCTGTGTTTTATTTTGAAACAAATGTTAACCGAAAGTACTTTTATTTTGAGAAGCTTAACTAGTGTTAACCCCTAACCTCACTGAGGGTCCAACAGAAACATCATACAAACATGACAAGTAAAAATATTTATTAGATTTTTGAGCATTTGTTTGGAGCTTCATTTCAGTTCCAATTTATTAAATAAGTTGTAAACACAGTGTTTTATAGTATAAATTAAGCTTCCGTTTAGACAAGTCACATTTCCTCATAATTTAAATTCAAAGCAAACGATACTCAAGGTCAATTCAGGTCATTCAAATGCCATCCAGTGTGACTTGCTGTTCCAAACACACTAGGCCCACTCATTATCTGATTCATTCCAGTGACTTTTTTTCCGGAACTGCGCTGCTCTGGGTGGCTGCATGTTGGAGTAGCTCTGTTGACTATATGTAAGTTTAGCCTTTTCTTTAGCATTTTTTCTTCTAGTTTCTCAAGAAAAACTATTTTTTGGACACTTTACTTTTCTGTTTCTGGTGCTGTGAAGCTTGGAGGATTTTTACTGCTATTTTTTTTAGCTTTTTTCACTTTTTGAGCATTTGTTATGATGTGTAACCATGGCAACAAGCTGGTTTACAATCGGGAGCAGCTGATTAACATTGGAAAGGCTGAAATAATACCTCAACTGAAGCCACAAATCCCAAATGAGCTAAAATGCAAGAAGCGTGGGTGCAGAGCGTGAGCAAAACGGAGACACAGAGAGAGAGGAAATTCAAACCATCTCTTCCATCGATCATAATGGGCAATGTGAGATCACTGGTCAACAAGATGGAGGAACTCCAAGCCCTTTCAAGGACTCAGCCAGAGTTTCGGCTGTTCGGGAACCGCTGGAGGAGATAATGCAAAGAAGGATTCTCCAGAGAATCAAGAAAATTATGGACAACCCTGAGCGTTCTCTTCACAAGACTGTCCGACAACGGAAGAGTGTCTTCAGTCAGAGGCTTCTTCAGTTTCGCTGCAACACTGACCGCTACTGGAGATCCGTCCTGCCAACAGCCATTGTAATATACAACAAATCTTTGATGGCTTGATTATTATTATTATTCTGATCTACTACAGCAATCAATTTCCCTCTGGGATTAATAAAGTATTTTTGAATTGAATTGAATTGATTACATGCTGGTCCAAGTTCATTCAGTAGTGATTAACTTGACCCCTATTAATTCCAATTTAGTTCAGTTATTTGCAGTCAAATCCAGTCATGTTATGATAAAATTTAAATTGTTTCATTAAACACTATGTGTAAATGTGCATTCAACGCATAATTTTACCACTTTATATTCCCAAACAGCAAAATTCTGCTGCAAGAAGAACAATTCGTTTGATTATCTTTGGTGTGTTCTTGCTGTGTTGAAATTCTAATTCCATCTTTTAGTTTTTTTAAACACAGAAAGGTTTTATTTACCTGGGTTTTGCAGCCGCAAACGAAACGTTGCAGGTAAATAAAATCTTTCTGTGTTTTAAAAAGAACTAAAAGATGGAATTAATTTGATCACATTTTAAACACACCGCTCACTTCAGATCAATAACACTAAAACTGTGTCTTGCGATGGGATCAACATATTAACGTGCGCCTCATTGTATGATTTTTCAGATAAATGCAGTAATAATGATTATTAGACTTTTTTATTCATTGCAATTTGTTTGAATTTACATGAGCAAATGATTATAATTACTTTTAGACAATGATTGCTACTTCTGATAGTTTGAACATTTTATCTAAATATTATTTAAAAATATTTGTTGTTCACTGCTTTCATTAGAAGCGCAACAACAGCATAAAAATATAAAAAATACTATTGTTTCTCTAATCTGAAGGGAGTTTTATTGTGAAAAAACGTCTTTTCGTCACTTCCGGCTAATGTCGAATTCCCATAACATCTAACGAGAGCTGCAGCGGAAAGCTGAAGGTACATCTATTGTCAGGAAATTTGAGCCAAAACACAGAAAATAAGAAAATGTCAGACACGGTAAGACCCCAGTGTTTGTGGAAAACAACAAATCTTCTGTCGGAACTGTTCAGAAGACGCACAAATTGATTGTTTTTTTAGGCTCGTTTGGTTATCTAACATGCTACTAGCCAGCTAACGTAGCTTCAGGGACACAAAACACAGCTCTTTTTTGACCTTTTAGATAAAAATTTTGCTGTTATTTTTTAAAATGTCCAACAGAAACTGCGTGTTATTATATTTTATAGTCAAGTCGTTCAAAAAGATGAGCGATTTTGTTAAACAAACCTTCGAAGTGAACACTCAGGCCTGTTTGAACGTGGGTGCGTGTCTGTATTGTGCTGTTTATGTTGTTTGTTTATTTTTAAGGAGACAAAACCATCCAGTCAAGACGGCGGCGATAAGAAGGATGGCGAGTATATAAAGTTAAAAGTGATTGGTCAGGTAGGTTTTAATATCATTACAGCTAGTGAGATGGCTTTAGTCTGGTTATTCCTGCTTATTTACTGATTCACTAACTCTTTTTATATAACGGCCCTCCATGTAACCATTTTTTTAAATGGTTTTAAATTCATTTTGTAATTTAGTTTGAATTTACTGGCTGTAGTTATGTCCAGATTGGTATTAACTGCTGCAATTCTTACTGTTTATGCATTTTCTCAAATTATTTTACATCATTAGACTTTTTGTAAAACAACGCAAATGCTGCTAGAGAAGCATGCAGCTTACCTTAGTCTAGGCCAGGGGTCTGCAACCTTAACCCCCCCCCCCCCCCCCCCAATAAATAACACTTATTTACAACTACAGCTGTTGCAGAATCCTTCTGTAAAAAGTAATTTTATTAGACAAGACAGCATTATTTTTATAGCACATTTCCTCCACAGAGGCAACTCAATGTGCTTTATAATAAAGAGACAATTTCCATCTTTCACTTCTTTTTACAACACAGAAAAGGTTTCATTACCTTCAAAGTTTCGTTTGCGGCTGCAAACATCGTCAGGCTGACGCCGATGGTGGCGTCACTTCCTTCGTTTAGCGGGCAGCAGAAGACATCGTCGCCCTCTGCTGCCCGCTCTCCCCTCTCCGATGATGCAGTCCCATGCGCGAGCCAATGAGTAAACTCCATCGTCTCTGTTCATGGTCCCACATCCTTATCTCGATAGCTTCTTTTATCCATCTTTTGTTTTTCTGTTTGGTGTTTATGATCCTTGTGTTATCCCACATAATGGACTGGGACAACACAAGGATCATAAACACCAAACAACAGAAAAACAAAAGATGGATAAAAGACGCTATAGAGATAAGGAGACATGGATGTGGGTCCATGAACAGAGTTGATGGAGTTTACTCGTTGGATCGCGCATGGGACTGCATCATCGGAGAGGGGAGAGCAGGCAGCAGAGGACGAGGGCGACAACGTCCTCTGCTGCCCGCGGATAAACGAAGGAAGTGACGCCACCATCGGCGTCAGCCTGACGATGTTTGCAGCCGCAAACGAAATGTTGCAGGTAAATAAACCTTTTCTGTGTTTTAAAAAGAACTGAAAGATGGAATCTGAAACTAAACACAGCAAGAACACACCAAAGATAAATAAAGAGACAAAACAAAAACACAAATGAACATTAGGGTTACATAAAAAGAAAACATTGAAGACTAAAGCTGGAAAATTACCATAATATCAATGAAACATTGAGAAGAGAAATAATGTGGTCAGTCAGGAATGACTAAGTAGGTGTAAGGAGACTAAAACTAAGGCAGTAAAAACTGGTACAATGAACTACAAAAAACTTGTTGAATGTCTCTTTTTCTTTTAGAGAATTGGGCCACTGAAAAACCAGTTTTTCCCCTCAGAATTCTGAGAAAAAAAAGAGACAAAACTCTGAGATTAAAATCAGGATTCAGACATTCCCCCTGAGATTATAATCAGAAATATATTTTGTCATATTCTGTAAATATTTTTTGAAGAGATTCTGCTATTAAAGAGCAAGTCACCCCCAAATCAACTTTTTTTTTCTGATAAACTATATAGTGTGTCTAATCACGCTGCAGACACGTGTAGTCAATAGTTTTGTACTTTAGTGCATTTTAGTTCAAATTGTAATTTTCTGCCTAAAACTGTCAGTGTTGTGCCGTTGTCAGGTAAAAACCCTGCACTGCATTAGAATCTAAATCTGCCATCGCTATTGGCTAAGAGGTATGCTATGATGTAAACTGGTCCTTATGATGTCACAATGCCGTTGTGAGCCTGTGTGTGTATTTGTTAGTGGCTCCGCCCTCTCGGTCTGCCAGGCAACAGCATTTGTTGCATTTTTCAAACATGAAGAGGGAGTGAAGTAAGTTTCTTGTAGGGGGTGACTTGCTCTTTAAGTTATAAAATTTAGAAAACAAACGTGTGCGTACACAGTATCACTATTTTTTCTTTGGATGTTGATATTTGTTAAAAATGATGTAAAAAACACAAATAGATGTAAAAATAAGTACTGTTGTGGATATTCAATGCAATTATTCCTTAAAAAACTGAAATGCTGCCTAAACCTGCATTTGTTTTTTTTTTTTAAAGTTAAATAGATTTGGAAAACACATTATTTTATATTATGAGCCAAAGTTCTTTGAGCCATTGTGGAAGATCCAGAAATCCTTTTGGCCTTGTCGTATAGGGTGTGTGATTTTTTTAATGCAACACGTTTCCCTGTATACATCAGACGTCATATGTGTGATTGTAATCCTTCTAAATGCTTGAATTTCAACATATTTTAGAGGTTTCTAACAGGCTTGAGTCTGATCATGTTGTAATTTGATCATAGAGACAGTTCATGCAACATCTCAACAACTCACCTTGAAAATGCTTTAATCTGACAAACATGTAACAAGCAGTAAATGAACAGATTCTCATTGCTGCCTCACCCTTTTGTTTGTGCAACAGGACAGCAGTGAAATCCACTTTAAGGTGAAAATGACCACACATCTAAAGAAACTCAAAGAGTCGTACAGCCAGAGACAGGTACGATCAGCTGTAGCTCCTATTGCTGCTCGATTCTTTACTCTAAACCAAACAAAGAGAAACTCGACGAACCCAAACGTCTTCATGTGTCCTCTGGTGCTTCTCTCACAGGGCGTCCCAGCGAGCACACTAAGGTTTCTGTTTGAGGGACAGAGAATCGCAGACAACCAGACTCCAAAAGAGGTAAACATGGCCGCCGTGGCCTTATTATTCTGTCATGTTGATGCTGAAACTGTTCTTAGTGTGTTCATTCTCACCGATCTGTTTTGTTTACGCTCTGAACCTTTCACTGACTCGTTTATCTGGGCTGCTGTCGTGTATTTTATAGTCACGGTTTGTCTCCGGAGTCCTAACAAGATGATTAGATCAGCAGCTTTTCACTATATCACAGATGTGGGACTGTAGGAGTTACTAACGTTTCTGGTTTGCTGATTTCTCTGCTGTGTGTCGCTGGCAGCTTGGGATGGAAGATGAAGACGTCATCGAGGTGTATCAAGAACAGACCGGGGGATTTTGGAACGATTAAACCTCTCAGTTTATTATTATTTTGATTTTTTTTGTTTTGTTTTTTGTATGTATGTATTGTTGTTTGTTTTCAAACCATCTGGATCATAATGGACTCACTGGGCTTCCAGGTGTGAGACAGGGAGGTGCACAGACAGCAGGTCCCTGGTTCTGCAGATGGAGGACGTTCTCGTTGTCAGCCCGAGCTTTAGCATTCTGCGTCATATCGGATTCCCACAAATCATGCCTCTGTGTTGCTGCTTTTGTTTTTTTTAATCACTTGTCAAAGGGTTCAGAAATAAACGTCATAAAAGCAAATGTTAAAAACACGTACTGATTTTTAAGTGGCTGTATGAGTTATAAAAACCAACAACGTTGTTGTCCTGAAGCCCGGATATTTCACACCGTTTAAGACTTTCAGCTCTGCTCCTGTTTGGGAAATGTCCTCAACGAGAAATAAATGGACAATATCCAGATTTAGTTCAAACGAAGCAGGAGACGGAATTTCTAGTGTTGCTTGACTTTAGCTCTTTAAACTAAGATGTGAGTGGTTTTATTTTTTTTTTATATATAGAAGTAACTTTTAAAGTGTTTGAAACGGTCCAGGCAGTGAAACACGTGTCTGCTTCTAAAAGATTTTATAATTTCTTTGCAACTTCAGGGCTTCAGAGGTTGCCATGACAACAGCTCTTTTACTGAATGGTCAGAAACCAGAATGTGTCTTTTATATTTAACTACCAATGTAAAATGATGTTTTCATTTAAATAAAAAAACCTTTTGATTCTAAATTTGGATTTTCTAAAAACACTTTTTCTGTGATCCAAAAGGATCCCAGGAAGCTTTTCAGTAAATCTTAAAATGAGTTTCATTTTCTACTTTTACTGGGGTGGTTCAACAGCCCTGTCTCTGCTCAGGCTGGGATTACTGGGCCGTAATCTGGGCTTCTGTGGATTAAATCAGTTTTCTACATCTCATCCAAACTAAAACTTCTCTGCTGATATTTTATGACTTTTTTATTTTAGTCGTGCTTGTCTTGTATATTTTGTGTTCAGCATTAATGTGTTTGAATGGAATAAAGTATATATAGATGAAAACTTTCTGCTGATTCTGTCCAGCAGTTCAAATGTTTTTAAGCAATGATTTTGGTGCTTCTTTGGAAGCGTACATGTCTTGTGATGAAATCTGAACCCGATAAAAACAACCCGAACTGCTTCGTAAAGCTGGATAAGGATGTGATCCGATGTTTGACAGCATGAACTGACCTGAGATCAGCCGTCTCTACTGCCACACGAGGGTTTTCTCCACCATCTGTAACAATGTGGAGTTACATCTGCTTAAATTATAGACATACACTTTAATAAATGAGTTGTTTCCTTCCAGAGATGCATGCAATAAAAAAGTTCAGAACCTTTGGTTTAAACTTGTCGGTGTTTGAATAATGAGCAGCTCAGGTGAACTCGTCTCCACCTGAACCGGGAGGGCTGTGATTGGGTGGAGGAACCTTGATGCAGATGGTTTGAAATGATGGGAGATGTGATTTTTTTATTTGAATAAAATATTTAACGGAAAATGCTCGTGTGTGTGTTTTATTGTGTGCTTGTTCTTAAAAATATTTCTACTCCTGCTGAATTGGAAAGAAAAACATACAAAATGCATGAACCTGTGATCTTAGTTTTGTACAAAAGTCATTCAAAATAAAGATGAGTCATGTGGGGTCTCAGAATAAATCAGAAGTATTCAGCCATGTCAAACGCTGGGTTGTCTTTGCCACTGGGGATCACAGCCTTGTGGTCGTTTGGTCCTGATGCTGAGGAAGTGCTCTGATGCAGCTGCTCCAGCACAGAGTGAAGCATCATGGGTATTGTTCTCTCTGGCAGTTTGTACGAACAGAACACAATCCCAGACACAATCATGAGGACAGAGCCCACAATCCCCACGCCGATGCCTCCTCCCACCTGCTGGGACTCTGGTGCCCGAGGAAACTCGAACTCGGGTGGAAACGCGATGGTCTGGTTTGTCACAACTGAGCTCAGATTCCAGAGGAGAGGAACAAGGGCTAGCACAGCTGCCAGCAGGCACAGCACCCCGGTGCTGATGAAGCACAATCGGATCGAGTTCTCCAATCCAAAGTAGGCCTTCCTCATGGCGTACACCCCTCCAGCGCTCCCACAGAGCCCCACCAGCAGAGACAGGAGCATGAGAACCTGACCTGCTGCGATCTCCGGCGGGGTGAAGACCTCCTGCAGGCTGATGTAGCTGCAGTGCATGTTCCTCAAGCCCTCACTTACATCTGTGTAGCTGTTAAAGCAAGCTCTCCAGATCCCCACCCAGGCCACACCAGAGGTGATGACCCCCGTGCCAGAAACCAGCCACACCCTCCACTGGATGAGTCCCAGAGCCACGGCGGTGAGCGTCCAGCCAGTGAAGGCCATCCAGAGGGCGCAAAACTGGGAGTGGGCGGTGTGAGCCAGATAGGTCATCTCAGGGGAGTCCCAGACCTCCGAGTTAGACCTGAAACGTTCGCATCAAGACATTAGAGCCACTAATCAGGTTGTCACTTTGAATGTGGCTGCTTCTACCTGGTGTTTACCGTCTCTCCTCCTCCTCCTCCTCTGGTCACCAAGGTTACCTGGATAACAAGCTCTGTCCTCAGGGAGGGAATAAACACGTTGATTAGCAGCAGCAAACAAAAGCCTCTTCACTGAGTCAGCATCATTCATTAAAAGATGGATGTCTGGAACATTTCAAGTCTGACGCTGCAGCTCTGTGTTCACACCAGACGGGTTCAAACAGGATGAGACGATCCTCGGTCTCCGATGCTCTGAATCCCAAAGGCTGATGATCAAAGTGAAGGTGAGTTTAGAAGATGCAACAGTGCTGCCTAAACTCAAAACAAGGTTCTCTATGTCCTCGCTGAGTTTTAAAATAAATCCAGACACTGTAAATGAAGAAATTACAGCTTGTACAAAAATGATAGGCCACACCTGGATGACATTATTGGAGAGACAGAAAAAAACATCCCGCACACATTAAGCCACAAAGTGACCAAAAACGGCAGAAAAACATAAAATCGTGAATAAAACACACAGAACGCGCTGAAATACAGAATGACTGGCAACAAAAACACAAAAACATTACACTGAAGCCACCATGACTACAAACACACACATACAACCACATGACGATCAAACATCAAAATCAAAAAACAAGAAGTGCCTTAGATCACCAACATATTACCACCAAAACCTGGCCCGGTAAGCAATCCTATCTATCTCTTCAAGGCACTCGAGGAGTACAGACGCTTCTCTTTTCGCTCCCTTATCTTTTTTTCCCAAGGCTCTTTGTCTTGTCTGCCCACAGAGCACTTCTCTGCATTTCTTCTGAAAAACTATTTTTACTAACCATGGATTTGATAAATTGATCATTCAACACGATCGATAAGATTTTTTCAACAATGAGAACGGAGCAGGGGGCTCCCACATGTCCACAGGGGACACACCCGGTGGGGTATATTTTGGATTCCCGTAAGGAGTGGAAGATCGTATGCCTCTCCCAGCTGTCCATTCAGGATATCGAAGACGTGTGGATATTCGGCCTGATGATCACTGGATTTCTCCTGACTGGAGTGGGAGGATATCTGGTTTTCTGGAAATTTGGGAAGACGGGAGCGATTGGAGGGCGACCCGCACCCACGGAAAGCACCGTCCGTGTGGAGACCTCACAGACTGGGACGTTACTCGAGGTGAATCGTAAGCTGGACAATGTTCTAGCTGCGATACTGGTATTAGTGCGCAAAATGGATGTCATCTCGGAGAGGGTCACCAGACGGTATGGACAGGTTTAAAAACCCAAAATTGGCTTCACTGGAATGATCAGTTTAAAGACTGAAGGCAGAGAGGAAAATTATCTCAGCCTGACCCAAACAACTTCTTGTTATCCGAATCTGACGCCCTGGTAGCCTTGAGCGGCAAGCAACTAAAACCCCCCACGAAGGAATGCAGGCAGATGCTGGCGAACCAGCGACGCGATCCCAGAAAGTTGAAACATTTTCAACTTTTCATCGCTGTCGCTCGGACGAGGACCAATCAACGGAGGTTTCATTCACTGACCAATGAGCGGACAGGATGCTCCGTACATCTCCGAGCAAACATGGAGGAGAAGTTGATTATTATTATGTTTTATAGTAAAATCAGAAGTAAGATTTCACATAACTCTAGCAGCACCTTGTGAAACATCATATCTACCACTTTTTCAACTCTGAACCGCATAAATAACCTTAATTCCCTCCAACCTGACACAGCCAAACAAAACAACGGAAGTTTCTATTTCGCCATGGAACAGAACACGTAGACGGCTTTGCCGCTGGCCGCTGCCGCGGATCGCCTCCCGTGTGTCAGGTAATAAAAGCGACGGCGACAAATTTTGCTGATCGCGGTCGTTTGTCGCCTCCCGTGTGTCGAGTCCATTACTGTGAGATCGGGTTGACGGGTCACGCTTGTGCGTAATCATATGCGCTTTCTGAGCTGAAGAGGATGTGAGATTCTGGGCTTCTCCTCAGACGGCTCCTGGATGTGTCGCCACATTGGAGACAGGAACAAGCACTATTCAGCCAAAGTTTCATAATCAGGGAACATTTTCTAAGTGACAAGTCTCTCTGAGAGACAGGGTTTGGAAAACACTCGCTTCAGTGGGAGGAACCTTCCCGCATGCGCTCCGGTTCTGCGACGCGCTCCAAGCCAATCTCCACAACTTCAGCTCGCTGTGCACCTTACATACGCGCTGACAGCGAGCTGCGTTGAGCAGTGTCCAGCTCAGATGTTCAGATGGGAATCTTTTCTTGGGTGATTTAGCTACATCTGCGATGTGCGTAGAATAAAATGTCAGTTCGTCTGCATGCGTCGGGGTAATTCTTTCCATTCTTTCTCCGTCAAAATAAACGGTCAAATACGGGAACTGTCCGGTCAACACAACACAAGCCCTGCTTTTAACTGTTCTGTCTTCTTGTGAAAATTGTTGGAAAGAGATAAAATTTAACTTGATTAACACCAGAGCCAGTGTGCCGTTATCTCCGTGATGATAAATGAGGGGAAAACTAATTGATCAGATCCTGCACGTCTTTTAACACATTAGTCAGGATTGACACACTTTGTTTTCATTTAGTTGGTTAAAAAAAAGTCGGTCCCGGGTCGGGCCAGAGAATCCTGAAAACCTTTTCGGACCGGGTCGGGCTGGGGCTCCACCCCCTCGGGCCGGGCCGGACACGGGCTCAGATTTTAGGCCCATGCAGGGCTCTATCATCAACTGTAGGAGTCAATGTACTCCCCCCCCCCCCCCCCCCGCACCTTCCTATTGGAGTCTCATGTTGTGTTGTCTGAAGTCTGTTGCATATCTGTTGAGGTGTTTTTTTTGCAGGGCAAAGCTACCCTCCCAGTGGAGGGTAGCTCTGAAGTGCCTTGTTTCCCTCCACCTGAACCAATCCTCATGTAACCCTCTTATCTCTATTAAGGTAGCGCGACTCAGGGTTGCGAATGACCACAGTCACCAATTCTTGTCACGTGTCTTGCCCATGTATGTCTGATCTCTGAATTGTGTGTACTGAAACTCTAATTTCCCTCTGGGATTAATGAAGTATTGATTGATTGATTGATTGATATGTGTACATGCAGAGCAAAATCATCCGGCTTTGTCTAGATTTCTTGGTTAATGTATGGAAGCCCATTCCTGCCACTCTGATTAAAGAAACAAAACAGATTTCTCTTAGTTATGATTTAGCAATCTCACAAATATGCAATATTATTTGTGAGATAGAAGTTATAATTTTTTAATCAAAGTGGCAGGAATGGGCTTCCACACTAACAACCATGCATCATAAAGATCAATAGTTATAACATCCATAGATTATCTGAGTTTCTACAAAAGGGTAAAAAATAACATGAAAAATAATAAAATGACAGAGAAAAAAGTGATATAAAGCAAACGTACCACAAAACCGCAGGAGGATAAAAGCAGAACAGCTTCATAAAAGCATCAGAAACAGGAACAAAAATGATTTTTTTAAATCTAAAGTTATACAAAAACATTAAATCTGTGAGAAATAAAGCACCTGTACTGGTTAAATTATGTATATTATATAGTTTATGTCAGGTTTCTGTCAGCAACACAGGTTACACCCCTCAGCTATTGAAGCAGCAACCCTAAAACACGTTTAGAACAAGCTACACAGTAAAAGGAAAAGCTGACATCCCTCAGAAAGGCTCCTCAGACCGAGTGCCTTCAGAGCTCATTACGCTGCTTTATGATCTGCCTGAAACAATAAAACACAAAAGCAGGTTTAAGTCTGTCTGGCCACGTACCTGAAGGTCCTGTTCGCAGCTCGCTGTCAGCACAGAGTCAAAATGTAGAACAGGAAGCTTTTTAATTCATCCAAACGGCCCAACACTTCCTCATCCTGCACGCACGTAAATAAAGTTTCCCTGTTAATGATTGACAGGACAGAACCTGGGATGGAGACGGGATGTGGTGCTGAGGGATCTCCTCAGGAACAAATGTAACATGAAGTCTGTAAAGCAAGGAAATGATTATAACAAAGTTTGTGTTTTTCATTCTAATTAATCTGCTGAATCAGTTCTCGTGAATCAGAAAAAAATAAATATGGTTTCTGACAAAATTACAGTTTAGTGAAATTAATTATAAACCACACAAAAAAAATCCCTTTTCCATATTTCTACCTACATTTAACAATAAACTAAAATCCTCCCCCTGAGCTATAAAAGTCTCTTAAAAATAGAAATCCAGACCTCTAAAAGTGACATCATGTATACGCGCTGTTCTTTAACAGGAAAACAGTAACTTGGTCTGACCCTTTAAGAGCAAGTCACCCCCAAATCAACCTTTTTTTTCCTGATAAACTATATAAATGAGTGTCTAATCGTGCTGCAGACACATGTAGTCAATAGTTTTGCACGTAAGTGCATTTTAGTTAAAATTTAAATTTTCTGCCTAAAACTGTCAGTGTTGTGGCGTTGTCAGGTAAAAACTCTGCACTGCAGTTGAATTTAAATCTGCCACCGCTATTGGCTAAGAGGTACCCTAGAACGTTAGCTGGTACCATATGATGTCACAATGTCGTTGTGAGCCTGCGTGTATTTGTTAGCGGCTCTGCCCTCTCGGTCTGTTAGGCAACAGCATTTGTCAAACAGGAAGTGGGAGTGAAGTAATAGTCTGGTAGGGGGTGACTTGCTCTTTAAAAAAAGTTACATTTACACCTCCTAAGACCCAGATTTGCATTTGGTGTAATTTTAAAGACAAAAACATATCTAGCTATTACAGATTAGTCAACCCTCATAAATGGGGAGAGAAAAAAAATTAAATAAAAATACATTTAAATAAATATGTCAAATTTCTTAAAAAAGAAGGAAAACAAACAAAAGACAAATAAACTTTAAGACGTGTCTCTAAATAACAAAAAGATCTAAATTAAAGAGAATAAAATGCCCTCATATGTGGACAAATGGTGGGAGGGTAAAATATCCTGGACTCTTAAAAACAAACATGATCAGGATTTCCCAGTGAAATAATCCATCAGATTAAATTAGAATACCTGATACTGGAATGGGACTCTGGAAGTCAAACAAAAGTCCAACGTTGCATAAAATATCTGAATTCTGCTATAATTAATGCTTTATTATTATAATTGATGCGACCGTTTTTACCCCTGAAGCCTCTCCAGCGTCTCCCTGCTGATTCAGTCGTTTAAATGCGTTAAAATGATCCGTTTTAATCCAACAGGCTGAATGTCACTAATCCTGACACAAGTGAAGAGATTAAAAAATGAAAACAAGATCTACTTTTCTACATGATTCAGTTTCACTTTAATGCCGTAAAGACGCTGAGCGTCGAGACATGAAGGTCCCAGTGAGAAGCTCCAGGAGGCACATCTCCAGAAGTACGGAGAGCAAAACGTGACAAAAAGAATAACAAAGTGCTAACGATACAACAGGAGTTTCGGATTCAAACTGCAGATGAGAGCAGGAATAATAATCCAGCAGTGTTAGCGTCTGAAGTCCAGTTAGGGTTTAAATTCACATGTTTGTTTCAGCCTGAAGTATACGCAAAAGTTACAGGTAAAGTAAACACAACAAGGATTGATGAGATTAATATATATATATGTACATAAAACGCTTTAAAACAAATCGAGGGAATAAAATTAAAACCCCTCTTTAGTCTTTATTCCTTCAGAAACGCTACAATAAATTACTAGAAGATATTAAAACCAGCAGGTGATAATTAAGTCTGACAAGAGAGAAAAGCTCAAGAAACAACATAAATAATGACACTATAGAGATGAAAACCTGCAGAAACGTGATTTAATCCGAGTTAATCTAACAGAGGTTTGGTTTGTTAACCCCATCTTTATTAGGAGTCCGATCATTCCACAGGAACAGCAGATCAGCAGTAAAAAACTTTGTTCTCTTAGTTTTAAAATCTGTACAAGCGTCCCTCACAATCGATCCGATTAAGAAGCAAACAATGTTCTCACAGAAAGAAACCTGCTTTTTAGGTCCATGTTCACAAATCCAGCTCATTTTTGGGTTCTGTCAGCAAAACTATCTGAGATCTAGACTCAAAAAGTCATGAATAATATTAAAAATGTTACAAATCTCCATTTGAGATGTGAGAATTCCCGTTGGTCTTCCTGCTGTCCCAGTCTGGATCTCACAGCAGAGGTCTCTGCTCCAGCGGCAGACTCTCTACCAAGCACTTCAGCTGCTCCTCACCCAGTTTGATCTTATCCTCCAGCTTCCGCTGCTCGATGATGAGAGCCGACTTCATCTTAACAAAGTGTTTGTAGTCGTCCAGGCTCTCCGGGTCCAGGTGGGACTCCATGACGCTGGACACCAGCCTCTCCCGACGGTCCAGGTTCTCCTTCAGCTCCTTGGCGTCGTCGTGCTGCCTCATCAGCAGCTTTCGTTTCTCCGTTAAGGTACGCTGGTGGAGGATGGAGATCGTTAAGGTTGGGTTAGCGTGTTTGGCCAAAAGGATCACTTCTAAAGTGCTAAAGTCGGTTACCTTCTCCTCAGGCGGAGCCTCATCCTCCAGGCTGTTGAGGGCATTCTCCACCCGGGCGAGTCGCCCCGACAGCGACAGCAGCAGGCTCACCACCTTATCCAGGTCCCCCACAAACATGCGGAACTTCTCCAGCTGGTTGGGCTGACAGAGGCGCTGCACGGTGGCCTCCACCTCTCCACCCAGAGCCTCGTTGTCCTCCACGTCCTCCTGCAAGCTCTGCCGCGCCTCCCGCAGCACCTCTAGCTTCCCAGCCAGGCTGGAAATGAGCTCTTGCTGAAGAGGACAAAAAAAACAAACAACAACAACAGATAAACATGTCCACTGCTTTTCTAATAATCCAGCTTCATCCTCAGAGGTTAAAACTTCTACCTTTTTACTGGCCAGGTCGACGTCCAGCTCGTCCTCAGAGTCCTGCTCCTCTAGCTCCTCCTGCATGTCCTTCATCTTGATGAGGAGCTCAGCTTTGGGAGCTGAGGTACTGTAGTAGGAGGAGCTGGGGACTAGAGAGGCTGACGCTGACACCTCCTCTTCCTCCCTCCTGACACACACACACACACACACACACACACACACACACACACACACACACACACACACACACACACACACACACACACACACACACACACACACACTGTTATAGTTGTGGACAACTAAGTAGACATGTATAGTATTTGTCCAGCAGGGGGCAGACTACTGTTATTGTGATTTAACCCAAGAGGTTGAGGGAAAACTTGGGAATTCTCCTGGTGGGAAACTATTGGAATCAATTCGCAGATCTTCATAAAACTGATTGAAAATGAGTAAATTAAAGAACAGCCCTGGTTTTAGGCTCAAATGCGTTAACGTATGTTTATTTATTTAACTGTTAGCCTGTAGGGCGTGTTGTGATCTGTGGGGGGACACTGGAGTACCCGGAGGAAACCCACACATGCATGGGGAGAACATGCAACTCCACACAGAAAGACTGCAGCCGGGTTTCAAACCTGCAACCTGCTTGCTGCGAGGCAACAGTGCTAACAACTGCGCCACAGTGCAGCTTAACATGTGTACCATCTGAGTCGGAATCTCGCATGTCCCATGCCTGAATTGGAACCAGGTTCCCCGGCGTGTGAGGCGGAGGCCCCACCAGTTCAGCTACATCTTTAACTTATAAATAATATAAAAAAATAAAATAAAATAAAAGTTTAATCAGAAGTGACTTTCTCTTTTTTATCTGAAATGCTTCACCTGTTGGAGGTGGGCAGCCTGGAGCCCGCTGACGCCCTCCTCCTCTGCTGAGCTCCCACCAGGATCTTCTCCTCTGGAGCAAAGAGTCCCTCCATCAGGTCCATGGTGGTCTTCCTTCCACTCTGATCCAGGATGTCCACCAGGGACTTATCTCTCCCCATGATGTCCCTGGCCAGCTCTTCTCTCTTGGCCTCTTCCCGGAGGTGATGGTCACCTGCCGACTTGGAGTCCTGACTCCGGTCTGGACCACGACCCTTCTCCTGGTCTGGCTGAAGGGTGGAGATGTGGGGCGGCGCTTCGGGGACGATGCCGGTCTGCTCTGATCTGGCCTCCGAGTGGACGATCCTGACGGGAACCTTCTTCAGATCGCTCACATCCATCACGGCTGGGGCCTGCAGCTCTGTTTCTGATCTAGTAATTAAACACCAGCATAAAAACAATAAATACTTTTCCCTTCTTCCTCCTCACGGATCGTGTTTGTTTGTCGTGACGGGCTAATGAGGCTTCTTTTTATCCTGTTTTTGTTTAAAACCTGAAACCGTTCACCTGCATCCATCTCGGTCAACCCAGACGGACTGAATGTGATGCAATGAATGGATTTTTCTTCCTCTCAGACCGTAAGAGTTAAAAGCCGCTTTGAAAAGCAGCAGAAGTTTAAATGTTATAAATGAGAAGATGGTTAAAATACACGCTCAGATGTGGTTTTAACAAAATTACATCCTTCAGTCCCGCCCATCCCAGGCTCCTGAGGTGATTAAAACAAACTCTCTCTGGGTTAATAACCTACAAAAGCCATCGTCACTACTTTGGGACTGTGTCGATTCGCCTCCTTGTTTACGTGGAGCTGGAGGTTTCTCCTCCCGCATCAGGAGCGTTTACGTAACAGGAGGCGGCGAGGAGATCTGAAGAGCCCCGACTAAGCTGCTTACCTGAGCTGTGAGTCATCCTGCTCGACCGCAGCCGGGGGTTTGTCGGTCAGCCTGAGAGGCACAAACAGAGGTGAAGGAGAGCGAGCTCGATCCGTTTCAGGGTGAGCGAGGGAGGATGAAGATGAAGGAGGAGGAGGAGGAGTAGAGGAAGGAGTTGCTAGCTGCTCCTTCTCCTCCAGGGTTTCTACCCTCTGACTGGAGTCTGGTCCAGACGTTGTGCTGAGAGGAGAACTGGTCAGGGTGGGACCAGCAGAGGAAGAGTGGGCAGCTGGATGCTTCTGGCTGTCAGAACCAGAGCTGGACATAGGCTGGAGTGCTGCTGGGTCCAACTGGGCGCCAGTAAGGAATTCCTGGGAGGAGGATGTGGTTTGTGGACCTAAAAGGGGCCTGGGTGGTGGCAGGAGGCTCTGGGTTTGTGGAGACTGAGCTGGCTGCTTGGAGCCAGGGCTGGGGCTGACGCTGCGCCGACCAGAGGAGAGCGCGGTGTGCGAGGGACTGATGCTGTTGGGTTTGGTCCTGTGGTCAGGATCTGGGACAGTCCCCTCGTTTCTGAGGACTGACGAGACCGGCTGTGGGCTGAGGTCAGGCGACCTGCTCTCCGTCTTCTCTCTGAGGATCAGAATTAAAAACTCATTTAAAATATCCTCCTTCCTTCAACATAAAAACAAACATCCTCACGCTTCCTTTACAAAGATGCAAAACTCCAGTCAGGTTCTATTAGAACCTGACGGGAAAACTGGGAATCGGTTTTAAACTGAAAATAAGACAAAAAGAAACTAAAGAGTCAGACGGGGAAAAGTTTGGGCCCAGAGTCTTACGGAGCTGCTAAAACCACACAATAATTTTAATCTGCTAATTCAGGGTCGTGCTGCTGACAGGAAATAATGAGCGTCTGATGCACAACGTTTAGGAGGTGTGGAGTGTTTTAGAGATCAGAGTTTTTCTGGGATCAGGAAATGTGAGACTGGGAGGGAAAACCAAAGCCTGTGGATGGAGAACACGTGAGCCGACACAGAAACAGCACTTACCTTGCCTCTGACATTCATGTAGCATGAATTAGGTTCATTTTTCTTTTAAAACTTCTAATCACACCCAAGAAAGTTTTAAAGTCACGCTATATCACTTTTTCATATTTTTAAACCATTTTCTCGAGCCGATATGTGCTAAAAACTAGGGATGCACCGATGGATCGGCATTTGATCCCAATCGGCCGATAGCGCCCCTATCGGTTTTGATCGGAGTTTTCAAAATAGATAAAAGCAGACCGATCAGGTAGGGTTGTCACGGTAACCGGTGTAGCGGTAAACCCCGGTAAAAAAAAGTTGACAAAAATAATAACCGTCTTGTTTAAAAAAAAAAAATTCTCGGTGGGTTACCGTGGCTGCGGTGTAGGCGCGGTGACCCTTACCAGCCACCGTATCATCTGCTGAAGTTGCCGGCGGCACATGCGCACTTTGTTGTTTACAACCACAACTTTCTTGAAGCTAAAGCTGAAATAATGGCCAAAGGAGAAGACGGCAGTGCTCAGGAGGACATTTATTATCCCTCAAAGAAGACAAAGTGGGAAGTACGGGCATTTTTTTGGATATCTGAAGAATGCCGAGGGACAGCTGATAGAAGACGGCTATCCTGTTTGCAGCACGAGCAGAAAAAGTGTCTGTGAAAGGCAGCGACGCTTCAAATCTCATGACACATCCGCGTGACCATCACCCACCACTCTACAGTCAACGCAAGGCAAGCTAACGTTAGCGTTTTAGCTAAAATGCGTGATCCGAGGATTTGGGTTGAGGGAGAATGCAACGAGTCGCTATATAAAGCAGCCGCAGCGCCGCTACCTGCATATAAACCGTGTCGCGGACACCCCCATGTTGAAATGACGCTATGCATTACGGGGCTCCCAGGGGCAGATAAGAGTTGGTCTCTCTCCGAGAATAATTATGAATTTAACAATGATTACTGCCTGATGACATTTTCCCAAATCTGCAAAGCTCACTGGAAGGACACAAACCGAGGACAATATTTTCCTGATATAGGGTTTATTACTCAAGTAAGGGTAAAAAAGTATCTGATTAGAAGGCTACTTGAGTACTGAGTATCATCTGATCTAATATTTTTAAAATGATGACATCAAACAGACACAAAATAAGAAGTTATGGGCAAATATTGGTATTTTAATGACTAAAGGGAAAAAATGTAAACAAATAAACAAATAATTACAAAATAACACATCTTAGGCTAAATTTAGACACATACTGAGGACAATATTTCTTGACATACAGGGTTTATTTAATTGTGTGAAAATGTAGCACGTTTAAAAAAAATACCGCGATAATGCCGAAAACCGTGGTAATTTTGGTCACAATAACCGTGAGGTTAAATTTTCACACCGTGACAACCCTAATACAGACCATTTTAGATTAGGTTACATTTCCTTTATTCCCAGATTATGTAGTTTGTAGCACTCATTATAATGTTGTAGAAAATTTCTGGCCAATCCACGTAATCGGTATCGGTTATCAGCATTCTTTGATATCGGTATCGGTGATCGGCAGCAAAAAACCTGATCGGTGGATCCCCACTAAAAACGACCCTTTACAGCAGGGGTGGGGAACCGTGGTCCATCGAGGGCCGCTATCCAGCATATTTTAGTTTCAACCCTGAATCATCACAACTGATTTCAATCAGCGGGTGATTAACAGGTTTCTGCAGAGCCCGATGAGCTGCTGAACAGGCGAATCAACCACTGAATCAGAAGTGTTGGCGCCAAGACAGGCAGGATACTGGTCCTCGAGGACCAGGGTTCCCCACGCCTGCTTTACACGATTAATGGGATGTGTCTCAGACCCCCACCGCCCCCTGTGGCCAGGAAGCCGCACTTGCAAATTCAGAGTGGCAGGCTGCTACCTGTAGCTGACGTGCTAGCGCCGCAGTCTGCTTCCAGCATGTTTTGATCGTGAACAAAGCTGATTTGTGTATTTTAGTGACGAGCCGCTCCTGTAAACACTAATGAAGGCCGAGGAGACACGTCAGCCGTTAGACAAAGTTGTTAAAAAAAATAGAACGCGCAGCAAACAGACAAGTTTCACTTTTGGTATCACTAATGAACACTAGGGGGTGCTAAATGCAAGTCCCACTTAAAACTGGTTTAAAATGTTCATGTTTGGTGGCAAACTGAAGGGGACGACGTGTTTTCGATGAAAAAAACTAGTTTTTAACTATCAATCAGCATTTATTTTTAAAGAACAAATACATCAGATACATGAAATGGATATAACACAGGTTTTTATCTGCAGCAGCTCTGATTGTAGCAATACACCGTGAGCATGAGCAGAAACTTTAGTAACTTTGGGTGGAATTCAGCCGTTCCTGTTCATTTAAACACGCGCTTTAGCCACACAGAACACAGAAGGCAAAGCTGTCATTTTGTGACGATCTGATCTGATACAAAGCAGCAGCAGTGAACTAATAACTTCAGCTAAATCTGCGAAGCTTTCCGTTTAGTAAATCTCACCTGGAGGCCAAACCGCCACGCTGCTCTTGTGGATCTTTGTGAAGGGAGGGAGTTTTCTGCAGGGAAGAGAAATGTGCAAAAACACGGTTTACCGTCTAAAACAGCAGCGATGCAACAGGAAACAGTTCTGTCTGCCGGCCTAAAGGCTTCTGAAGGTAACGTTGCTCACCTGTGTGCAGAAATCAGCAGAAGGTGAAGATCGGGATCTCTCATGGATACAGGCAGCCTTCTCCTCAGCACTCACATCCAGGATGTTCTCCGCTGAATGATATCTCCCTTGTGTTTTGGTGTCTGATGACTTCTTCTGCTTGTTCCATGTGGCCTGGTACTCAGCAAAGGTGCCCAGTCTCTGCTGCTCCATTAAGACCTGCTCATCTCCAGGACTTAGCCGGTTTGGGTCTGATGGTGGGTGGGTCTCCTCTGGTTTACTTGTTTCATTGAGGCTGGCGCTCTGGTTTGGTCCATGAACCGACCCCGGCGCAGGCCTGAAGAATGTTGGTTTGGTTTCAAAAAACTTCCGTTCTGGATCTGAGCTGGTTTGGGATTCTCCCTCTACTCCGACTTTGTCCATCTTATCAGGCTCAGAGAAGGAGTGCATCCTCTTAGCTGGGTGGAACTGCCTACGTCCTCTAACGCGTCCATGAGATGGTTTGTGAACTGCGGCCTCTGGTCCTTGGGGCTCCAGGTCACGTCTCTGGAAGGACGTGGCCTGGAGAACCCTTGCTTGAGCCTCCTTTAAATGGTCCTTGTAGGTATTTGAGGAGGCAGAGGTCTCTGTGGATCTCCACTCTTCTGCGTCGTCATCTTCAGCCTCGTAGGTGAGGGTTGCAGCGCTGCGGCTCTTCTGCAGCTGGGCTCTCTTCTGCTGGACCTCCTTACGAAGCGTCGTGGCGTAACGGTCACTGCGGCGGTTTGCTTTCGCACTGCTGCTAGTCGAGGGGCTGCTGCCATCCGGGGAAGACATCAAAGAAGTTGAAGAAGCTGTCGGTTGCCTCTCAGCCAGACTCCTACTCTCCTGGGCCAAACAGTGGAGGAGTGGAGTTTTCAGGGCAGATATTCGATGATCTTCTTGAGGCACCCAAGGGTTCTGGTGTCTCGAAACGCTGACCTTATGTTCATTGTTCTGATTTGTTTGATAGAGTCTTTTCATATTGTTAGGAGGTCCCTTCAGAGGATCTTCTGGGCTGCGGCTCTGAACAGAAACTTCATAGGTCTGGTTCTTGTAGTGAAGACCATTTCTAAGACGGGAGCCGGCGTTGCGATCCTTCTTCTCACCGTGAGACACCTGGAACTGAGGAGGGGAGCACGTTGCCTTAATGTGTGTCTTGAGTGAACTACAGAAGCTGGAGTCACTGCTGCTCATCCAGGGTGGTTTATCAAGCTCACCCTTCCAGCTGTCTGATCGGCTCTGCCTGGTCTTGCGCTCACCAGGCTGGACCAGGTGTTTACCTGCCAGGCTGTAGTATCTGGTATGTCCTCCGCCCTCCAGTTTTGGGTTTGCGGCACAGCCTGCCATGAAAGCGGTGGAGTGGCGAACCTGCTTGCGGCTGAAAGCGTTGGTGGGCAGATCCTGGAGGCTGCGGTAGTAGCTTCCAACACTTTGGGTCTTTGAAGGAGGAGCGGTCCGGGTCTGCAGGTAGAAAGGGCTTTCATCGCTGTACTGCCTCTGGTGTGCAGGTGGTTGGGTGTAATGGGACTGGCTGATGTCACTGCTGGACAAGGAGAAGAGTTTGTTGGGATGTAGCTGGTTGTGGTTCTGAAATCTGAGGAAGTTCTGATTGTTTTCCATCAGTTTCTCAAAGGACCTGGCCTGGCTCTTTGGTGGAGCCAAAGGCCCGTCGGAATAAGGGAACACCTTTGTGGCGACGAAGCTGTCGCTGCGGAGAGGTGGGGGAGGAGCAGGAGGAGACTGGGACCTTTTCTTCTCTGGTACCTGCCACAGCGGGCCAACACCGGGCCTCCCTGCAACAGAAACCTGAGATGCAGGCTGCTCCTCGGCCCTCGACCCCTCGCAGCCTCCGTTCCCAAGAGCTGACTGCAGGTATCTGTGGCGCTCGCTCTGCTGAGACCCTTCGCTCTGAAAGCCTTTGAAGAAAATGTTTTCTGCGTTGGCTCCTTTTCTACCAGCCGCGCAGGAGTCGTGGCCAGGAGGGCTGGAGCTGCCGGAGAAGCAGCTGAACCCCACGTCTCGTTTAGCCCCCGATACGCCGAGCGGGTCAGGAGGGGAGAGATGACCTGGCTGGTGGGGACGCTCCAATCTCTCCATACTGCTCACAGAGCTCAGCTGAGGGGTCTGCTCAGCCCGCTGGTCACCATCACCGGATGCCTTTTTAGGCCTTCACATTTAAACAGAATCACACGTCGTTTCAGTAAAAATAACTTGTTTCACACAGAGGCGGGAAAAGCCCAACAAGCTGACCTGGCTTCATGTTTATCCTGCCACACGGGTGCTGGGGCGGCCTCAGACCCGGCGGGCTCAGACTCGTCTTCTGTCAGCTTGGAGGAGTGCCAGGAATGAGGCCGAAAGCCTGGATCATTTTTTCTGGGGAGGCAGAGACACATCAGAACACTTTACACAACCAAGAGGCCGTTTGACATCGGAGCATTTTCACTAGAAGATAATTGGTGGAGTTCAGACGAGAGGGGACCGGAGGGAATCACACTTCTCTCAGGTCCAATAATTCAATCTGGAAGAATTTTATTTTTGTATAACTTCAACAGTTTGGCTCTTGAACGTACCCTCTGAAGCGGTTCTTCCTGGGAAAGCGTGTTGAAAAAAATGAGAAAATCACACACTCAAAACAAAAGAGAACAATTTTGTACCTTTTTGACAAAAACTAGAGACAAACACATGGCTGACTGAGTCTTAAAAGCACACTCTGCAACTTTCATATATTAAAACCGTTTCCTTGAGCCAGTATGTGCTAACCCTTTACAGAGAAAATGAAATGTCATTCAGGCCCTCACCGCCCTCTGTGGCCAGAATACCACACTTGCAACTTCAGAGAGGCGGTCCGGCCCCTGTTGGACTGCATGTTTTAGATCATTCAGTGATGAATCACTCCTGTAGAAACTAATGAAGGCTGGGGAGACACTTCAGCAGTTAAATTAAGGTGTTAAAAAGACAAACACACAGCGAGGAGATAAGTTTCACTTCTGCTGTCACTAACAGAAAAGGGTGCTAAAAGCAAGCCCGAACTGCAAAGTGTGCCTTTAATGATTTGCTGATTGAAAAGGACACCACCATAAAATAAAGCAACCCATCCAACATTTAAAGTAGGGCTGGGCGATATGGCCTCTAATCTATATTGCAATATACAGTAATCCCTCGTTTATCGCGGTAGATGCGTTCCAGACCTGGCCGCGATAGGTGAAAATCCGCGAAGTAGGGACTCCCAGCATGCCCCTCGCGGGGATTCCCTCCACGTCGCACCTACATCACAAACCGCGGCTATAAACGGAAGTCGCCTTTCCAGCTCACCACTCAGTCATCGTTTCTTCAGATTCATGATCAGAGTTTCCAACCTACCGATCAATCCAACGAACTATCAGCTCATAGTAAGTTATCTTACTTACTTCTGGAAAGCCCGGCATTTCCGTGTCACTTCGTTGACGCTCGAACGCTCGGGGGTTTCCTAGATCAGCCGGCGTTTCACCGACGCTCTCACTTCCGCGTCTGTGAAACCACGCTCCCTATTGAATTATCGTATGATCCATTCTCTTTTTGTGGGTAAAACTCAAGAAAAAAATTTTTTACTTGGTTTTTTTAGTTTTATTACAAAAAGTGCATTTTATGATGAAATTGATGAAAAAAAACCAAGAATTTCTTGATATTTCGCATAGAAAAATACCGCGAATCAGTGAAAAATACCGCAAATCTGCGAATTCCCTCTGAAAAATGCTCCAAAGAAAAAATCCGCGAAGCAGCGAATCCGCGATGAACGAACCGCGAAGTAGCGAGGGATTACTGTAATCTGAAGCATGTGCGGTAACGATATATATTGCGATATATTTTTTCCTCTGTTTATATATGTGAAAATGACATGCTTTTAAATATCCTCATGTGGCAAATATATGACACTTGAGGCATTTAGGCCTCCTCCTCTGCCCACTCCATGCTTGCAGTCACCGCCATTCTGTTGTCCCAATGTCAGCAGGTTGCACATCTTAGTGACATCATGTGTTATCGCGATATCGCGGTATTGCGATATAGCCAAAAACTCTACCATTACCCAATTTTATATCCTTTCTACCTTATATCGTTTGTATTGCCCATCCCTAATTTAAAGGTATTTTTAAGTAAAATTCAACTAAAAACATGTCACAAATGTACAAATAACAAAAGAACATGTGACTTAAACACTAGCACAACACGTGAAAACACCAAAAGTTACTAGGAGACACCAACAGGTACTAGCAAACACAGCCGGGTCGGGTCGGGTGAGGCTGGAACACTAAATGATACCTCATGGAGCTTCGCAAAATCTTGGTGAGAAAGCTCCTCGCTACGTGAACCTCATTTTCTGACGGCATTGTTTGCGGTGAAACGACATCAACCATTTTAGCCCTGATGGGCGTGGAGGGATGAGTGAAAAGAGAGAAAAAAGGGGGAAGAGATGATGGTATCAAATAAACAATCGACAAGAAGAATAGAAAACTCGCATCAGAAATCAGAAAGCTGCAGAATTAAAAGCAGAATCAGGTCAAAAGAGCTCTGCCTCTTATTCTGAATTTAATCAGAATGTTTAGAAGGCTCAGAGATTTATAATTCACCCATTAGACGTGACACCGAAAGTAAATACACCAATCCACCAGATGAAAGTTGACCTGCCTTTACTTTTGCTTTGACCGCGCCAGGGAACCAAACGGACACATTCCTTCAACAGAAGGAATGCTGGGAGGTATGTTCCCTCCCTGTTGGACCCTCGCTTGCACTCAGACATCTAAACTGGCCATCTCCCAGGAGTCTGAGAGCCTCCCAGTCGCTGCAAAGGAATAAAGACAACTTTCTAACAATATCTGAGACGGCTCAGGTTTCTTTAGTTGCTGAGAATCCTTCAAGGTATTTGAGAGGAAAATTTGATCCTTTTAACCCTTAAATGTCCTAAGTGCATTTTTTTGCGCAGACAGGTGTATTTTTGTGAATAATTTTGGCTATGCTACTGCAATGTATCTTTTTTTAGGAGAATGTGTATTTTTGGGGGGGAAGACTAAAAATAATTTTTAAAATTCCCCTACTTCATTTAATGTAACACTAAAATAATTTAGTAACATTACCGTCCTTAGTACATTTTTTGCTCCATTGACTCCCATGTAAATAATTATTTTCTAGTAAACCTAAATATTAGCATATGTATATATAATGCCCTGGGAATCCAGACAGAATAATAACTAACTAACTAACTATATATATTTAGTTAGTTAGTTATTATTCTGTCTGGATTCCCAGGGCAGTTACAGACTTAATTGAGATTTTTTTAATGTTTTCCACTAGACTGTGAATTTCTCCTATGTATACCAGGGAAAACCCCAACGCTACATTAAAAAATAATAATAATATCCATCTATCCATTGAATCCACTTTGTCCATGTGGGGTCGCGGGGGGATGGGGGAGGGAGGTGGGGGCTGGTGCCTATCTCCAGTGGCCAATGGACAATCAGGCGGGGTACACCCTGGACAGAGAGCCAGTCCATCGCAGGGCAACACAGAGACACACAGGACAAACAATCACACACACACACACACACACACCTACAATTTCGACAGACCAATCAACCTAACAGTCATGTTTTTGGACTGTGGGAGGAAGCCGGAGAACCCGGAGAGAACCCACGTATGCACAGGGAGAACATGCAAACTCCATGCAGAAAGATCCCAGGCTGGGAAGCAAACCCAAGACCTTCTCACTGCAAGGTAACTGCTGTAACCACTGCGCCACCGGCGAGGTCAATAATAATAGTAATTAAATGAAAAAATTTTATGACCATTTATTTATTAATTTATTTGTGTGTGTGTGTGCTTGTGTGTGTGTGTGTGTGTGTGTCAGAATCAGAAAACTTTATTGGTCCCCATGGGGGACGTGTGTGTGTGTGTATGTGTGTGCGCGTGTGCGTGTGTGTGTGTGTGTGTGTCTGCTCTGTCTTCTCGATCCCCAGTGAGTCGTGGTGGATGGCTGCTTATACTGAGCCAGGATTCTCTGGAGGTTTCTTCCTGTTAAAAGGGAGTTTTCCTCTCCACTGTCGCCTTATGCTTGCTTGGTATGAGGATTGCATCAAGTCACTGACACTGGTCAGTGACTTGCTGCAATTTGCTGGGTTCCTTATATAGGAAACATTATTTCTGATTGGCTTAATGAACTGACCTGAATTGGAATGTTTATTATGTGAAGTGCCTTGAGACGACTCTTGTCGTGATTTGGCGCTTTTTAAATAAACTTGAATTGAATTGAATGACACTCCAATGTGTTGAAAATTTGCCCATAAAACAAATCATCTGGACATAATACACAAAAGATGTTTATATTTTTTCATTTGTTTACATTTCTGGTTATGATCAGGCACCTGACAATAAAGGGGAGATAAAAAGTTTAAATCTCAGAAACACACAAATATTTTATTATATTTTGTGAGGACTGAAGCCAAGGACAAAATTCATGTAAAAAACTGGGAGTTATAAGATATATGAGGAAGTATTGTGTCTGCATTTCTTTGCACACTAAGGTTAAATTTTGTGACTTTTTTTTTTAGAAAACATGAAATTACATAAAAACTATAAAGAGAACAAAAAACAGTTTTATGCTTATTTGTGTCACTCCAAGGCTGTGACAGTTTAACCCTAATAACAGTCATTTGAACATAAAACACAAAACAATAATAGATCTTTAAATTTTCTTTACATTTTTTCACAATTCTGGTATTGATCATAAACCTGGCAAAAAAGGGGTTAAATCTCAGAAACATACAGTTTTTATTATATTGTGTTAGGGCTGAAGCAAAGGATGACATTCGTGTAAAAATGGGATGTATGAAATATTATGTAATATTTCTATAGGAAGTTTTTGTATGTGCTTTTTTTTGTTTAAACACCAGAAACATTAGAAAATTTGAAGGTAACATAAAGGTTAAGTTATTTTAAAAAGCATCTAAATATGTAGAAAAGCAGAAAGACAGCAGTGGCTTTGTCTTTGTTTCTTTGGCATTACAACTCCTTTTCAGTTTGTTTTTGTAAATTACAGTAAATTATATATAAAAACCTGCTTCAGGAGGGTCAACGGGAGTTTTTCAGTCAATAAAACTGAAATGTTATTGTAAAAGTGCCATTCTGATCAAATAAACCACATTTTACAACTTTCTGTGCTGCTTTTCTTCACACACATAAATAGAAAACCAAATACTCCAGAAAAGCAGTCAACTGATCTTTAAAATCCACCTCTCCGTCTCTGTTTTATGAGCTGTGCCACCTCCAAACAAGCTGCTGCACAATGAAAATGCAAATGTGTGTTTTTGTGAAGAGCCGAGGGTCTTTTGTTCAGGGAATACAGCTGGTCTGTTACAGATATCCATCCTAGAGGGGAGGAGAAACCACCGTTTGCTTCCAGGAAACACGAGCCAGACTCTGATTTAGAGCCTTGAAACCCAAAACACATCTGCCCCAGTTGGCTGCACCTACACCCGCCACAGAGATGAGCAAATGCTTCACAAACCTGAAAAAGACTCGCTAATCCAGTCGACTCGATCCTTCTGTGTTCTTACATTACCTGTGTTGACGTGGAATCATACGGATTATTAAAACAGAACAGATCTAATCTGTCTCTCCGTGTTTCGGCCAGACAGCAGATGAAGTTTCCAGAAACATGGAGGAAGCAGAAATATTCTGCTGGTGTTAGTTTTTAATTCCAAACACCTTAAATCAGACAGCTGCTGTCAGGTTCAGATGAATAAAACAGGTGTGTGTGTACACACACACCTGTACACACTCAGAGATAATCTCAAGGTTTGGTTATGAATAAAACAGGATCTATTAATTTATGAGTTTAGAATCAGCTTTAGAGCTGAAACCTCTCACTAATGTATAAACATCTGTTATGGTTTAAACAGAGTCAGGCAGCATCAACAACTGAAGAAGAATTTTAAATGACACCTTTCTAAACCAGATAAACTATTTAAAACATAAAATAACTACTTACCAACGTATTTCTACTCGCCTCGCTTCAGCAATCCTAAAAAAACACTTCAGTTAAATAAAAAGATAAATAAAGACCGAATGAGCAAAGAGTAGAGGCCTTCCTCCTCTTCCTCCTGCACCACACACACACACACACACACACACACACACACACACACACACGCACGCACGCACGCACGCACGCACGCACGCACGCACGCACACACCTTGTGCTGCACAGAATTCTTTAGAGATTATAACAAGGGAGGCGGGGCTACTGTCCCGTCCGGCGTCCTTGCTGTAATCTAGTGTTTGTGCTGTAAGTAGCTGAGCATGCAGAGAGCCAGCGAGGCAGCTGGGAAACTTCATTAATGTAAACAACGTCATGAGTAGGTCTGAAAGAAAACCTCTGAAGGGATTATTTTATTTCCCTGTCCTCTAAAAACCCAAAGTTAACATTATGCGCAGAAGTCAACCAGCTCTGACTCGTTTCACCGTTATCACCTCGACTCTGTTTGAGTCACATTCCATCACGTGTCGGTGTTCCACCACCTTTTCTCCTCTGTTGAACGTCCAGCCCTCGGTGTCCTTGTCAGCAGAGACAACAGAGACAGGAATGTTTGAGTCTGTTTTCAGATACCAGCCAATGTCTGACCAATGGGGGGAGGGCAGACTCCCCCACCCATGGGAGGAGATCTCAGCCAGTTTAAGAGCACCAATCAGGAGTCTGGAGGGTGATCACTCACATTAACCCACTCAGTAATAATTAAACAAGTTTCAGACTTGAACTGAATACGAGGTCAAAGACAGACGTAAAAGATGGTCCTGACTTCCTTAAAATGCTGAGTCAGAAGTACCAAAAGCTTTACCACACCAAATAATACCGAAGTTTATTTATATAGTACTTTAAAACCAACCAAGGAGCTTTACAGCACAACTATAAAATGTACAAAAGAAAAAACATAAAATAACAGCGGGGATGCACCGATGTGAAAATGTAGCCCGATATCGTTATTCCATATTAATATCGCTGATATATCCAATAACCAATATTTAATTAATTTAAGTAGGACAATAGGAAAATAACTACACTGAAATATCGCACTATTTCTTTTTCAGATGTTGAATCGATTTACAAAATCAGCGTAAAGATTTCTTTATTGAGGATGTACGATTCCCCATGGGACTTAGAAATCAGTGAAGAGCATGTGGGCAGCAGAGGGCGAGATCGTCCTCTGCTGCCCACAGACAAACAGAAGCGATGCCACCAACATCAGCGGTTGCTCTGATGAAGGCAGCAGTAGTCGCTGAGGCATGCCAGCCAAGGTAAAAACTAGCTCTATTTGCTCTGTGTGTGATGAAGAACCACAAAAAATTAAACATTTACATTATTTCATTCGTGTGGTGAAATTCTCATTCTAGCCTTTTTACAAGACACACCGTGCCGGCAGATCAGCATAATTACAGCAACGGTGTACCGATGCAATCATGTTGCGGCATTCGTTATGCCTCGCTTGGTAGTAATATTGCGGTAATTGTCTTTCTGACCGCCTATAAATGACCTAAGAATCCTTGATGCCGAAATGACGGCATTGTTTGTAAAAACGGCTTCTGACTGCTGGGTGGCGGCAGTTTGTACCACCTCCATTCTGACGGCACAAGTTGATGTCAAGTCGTTGTTGTTGTTGTTGTTAGCCTCAAGGGCAACATGTCGATTATCACTTGTAAGTCGCTTTGGACAAAAGTGTCTGCTAAATACATAAACATAAACAAAATCCTTCATGACGTTACAATAAACATAAACATTTTGGCCCAGTTTTAATTATCAGACCAATATCAATATGTTAAAAACTGACTAACATCGGCCAATACCGATATTGATGCGGATGTGTTGTACATCCCTAAGTGGTGGCATCGGAGACCCACTGAACAAAAAGCCAGCAAATAAAAATGAGTTTTCAGCCCGGGTTTGATGACCACTACTGCAGGAATCTGCCCAACAACAAGAGGAAGATCATTCCACAACTAAGAAGTTTTATCTGAAACTCTCTCTGATGGAAACTTTGTAAGAAGGAAAAATGTGCCAAGATTGGAATTTGACTACGACAGCAGGAAAACACTAAAATGTGCCTCTAAATCAGCTGGAGAGCCAGAACGATACATGAGCGACTCACCAGAACTTCTACGATCAGATTATTCAGGATGACGACTCTCAGTGAAGAGCATGTGGGCAGCACATAGTACAGCTCCATCTAACCCATTATTTATAAAATATAAAGTAATTAAATTTCATGATTTGGTCAACTGGAGAATATTGCATATAATGTATAAAGCAAATAAAGGTACATTGCCAAAGAATATTCAGCATATATTTGAAAAGAGAGATAGCAGTTATTCGTTGAAGGGATTTGAAATCTTCAAAAAACCTAGATTTAGAACAAGAATGAAGCAAATGAGCATATCTGTGAATGATGTGAAGTTGTGGAATTGCCTGGACAGAGAATGGAAAGAGTCAAGAACTCTAAAAGTGTTCAGTCTACACATTAAATCACGTGTGTTGAGTGGATATGACAACGGACAATTGATGTGGACATAACAATTAACAAATGTGAACAGTTACGGGACTGAAAGAACTGGTGAGGGACTGCACAACTATAAATTGATATTTAAGTTTAAAAAGGGGGCAGAAATAATAAGATTGTTCTTCTATCTGCTCCCTTTCATTCAAATATATATTGTGTTTTCATGAATATTGTTTGTATCCGTTGTGTTATTTTTTTTAAATGAAATAAAGATAATAAAAAAAATTGTCAATCTCTTGTTTGCAAATCAAAACAAAAACGGCACAACTTTTAAACCTGACGACTCCCTCGGTCTAAACTAAATCAACTTTGTGCCACAGGACATCTAACTTCATTCTAGCTCAGCAAATCAAACGGTTATTTTCCAGCTCAGAGCAGATCCTTTATGTTCTAAAAGCATCATCAGCCCGCTCAGAGGTGGCACATCCTGCTGATTCACCAGCAGCAGCAGCCTGTGGGGCCGACCTCTCCCTTCTGAGCTCTGAACACAATCACACAATACAAAGTGCCAACGTCATCACAGCTGGGCTTATCGCTGCTGCAACCGAAAACGTTACAAGTGGAGAAGAATGAGATGAGGTCTAAACATCCCTGCTCCAGAGGAGCAGGACGGCTAAAGCAGGAATATGAGGAAAATCAGTAAGATTAGCTGTATTTAGTACAGTTAGAGCTATATCCTTCATGATAAGAGTTTAAAAGAATTTATGAAGTTAGGTTGAGAAATCACAAGAGTTAAAATATTGTTAGGAACAAAACATCTTTAGTTCAAGAAGAAGAAGAAGAAGAAAAGATCTTTTCTATAGCGCCTCTCAAGATAAAAATCACGAGGCGCTTCACAAACAAAAATTGTAAAGATATAAAAAATAATTTAGAAAATGATTAAAAATATATTTAAAATGAGCAAAAAATAGACAATTGTGAGTAAAAATGTAGAGAAAGAGAGAGAGTGAATAGGAAAGAGGGATATCAGAGGATCCTGAGGAAGGTGGAATAGGTGGGGAGAGCAGAATAAAGAGAGAGTGGTGAAGAAGGTCATCCAAAAGCCAGCTTGAACAGGTGAGTCTTCAGCTGCTTTTTAAAGGAGACCACTGAGTCCACTGATCTCAGGCTCAGGGGGAGAGAGGTCCAGAGTCTGGGGGCCACAGCAGCAGATGATCTGTCACCTTTGGTCTTTAGCCTGGTGCTGCACAACCAGTAGGCTTTGATCACTGGACCTCAGGGACCTGCTGGGGGTGTAGGGACTAAGAAGATCATCAATGTAAGACGGTGCTTGTCCATGTAAGGCCCTATAGACCAGAACCAGGATCTTGAAATGAACCCTGAAGTTGACTGGCAGCCAGTGAAGCTGGAGGAGAAGCGGGGTGATGTGGGTGTGTTTGGAGGACTTGGTCAGAAGCCGAGCACAGGCATTCTGAACCACCTGTAGACGGTTCAGGGAGGTTCTGCTCAGACACGTGAAAAGAGAGTTACAGTAGTCTAAGCGTGAGGAGATGAAGGTGTGGAGAACCGTCTCAAGTTCAGAGCATGACAGAATGGGACTCAGCTTAGCAACGTTCCTGAGATGGAAGAAGGAAGAGCGAACAAGAGAACTGGCATGAGAATCCAGGGTGAGAGCTGGGTCAAAGGTCACGCCAAGATTCCTGACGGAAGGTTTGGTGTGGGAAGCAAGCTGACCAAGAGAGTCTCTGACTTTGGGAACCAGCTTGTCTGGGGCACAGATGAGGATCTCAGTCTTATCTTCATTCAGCTGAAGAAAGCTCCCAGCCATCCAGGTTTTGATAGAGTCTAAGCAGGTGTGTAACAGCTGCAGCTTAGACCTCTAAAGCCTGAGTCATGCTTCTCCGTCAGCTCCAAGAGGGACAGACACGCACGCACGGACGGAGATGTTTAGCCCTCAGACTTCTCCGTCTCCTGGAGAGTGTTGCAAAGCAATTCTCCACCAGGACAGCAGAGGGCGTAGCGTTGTTCTGTGGTATCCTGCCATGTATCCGGTCCAAGATATGTGTTTATATTGTGTTTTTCTATATAAGAGACTTTTTAACACAGACAAATTTGTCTCTCATCCTCCACCTCTTCATGGGCTCACCACCTCTAAACCCACGTTTCCTGTCATTTCCGTCCACAAATAAAATGCTTGCTGCGTATCTTTTCACTCCTCCAGTCACGGGGGAATTAAACGTTCATGTTTTTAGAGTTTTTTCGCGAGGTATTCTTCAAGCTTCTCCGTGTCTGCCGCTTGTTATTCTCGGCTCTCTTTATGTTTTTGAGGGCGCAATGGCGGCGGTGTAGACGACAGCGGCGTCCTGACCAATCACAAGCTTGCGTTGCCTGTCTCGACGGACGGATGTTTAGAAAAGAGAGCTCGACTCCGTCCGTCCTTGCGGAGCTCTCCAGCAGGCCCGCAAGGACGGATAATGGCGTTGCGTATCTCCGCACTGACGCAGACGGAGAAGCAGGAATCAGGCTTAAGGGTCAGTGTGTAAAAATAAAGTAAGGCGAAATAATCTCAAAACAGTCTAATGTCTCAATTATGAAGCAAAGTTGTGCAGAAACACATTTTACTCTCAGCCGGCGGGGATAGAGGGATTGTTAGTTTTTATCCTTTCAAAATAAAGGAAGGAGGGATGTAATTACATCAGAGTGTGAGGTTGCGGTGTCTCCTGCGAGCTAACGCTACAGCGTTAATTTGACTACAGCTGGCAAAAAGATCCAGAGTTGTTTAAAGAACCAAAGCCAGTCATAAGAGCCACACAAAAGTTATCTTGTTCGTTTGAGAGATTGCAGTAACAAAATCTGACCACTGGATGTCATCTTACTTTATTTTTTCACACTGCACCTTTAATGAGAATGAAAACATTAGATTTTAGCTGTGAAACACACAGAATTTGTTCTAGCTGCCATCTTTAGTTGGACTGACTCCAAGCGTCACAGTGATGGATGTTCAGCCGCTGTTTCATGTTTGAGAGTTTCATCAATCAAGCGGATATTTTACTACTAAACACCCACACGCCTTGGCAGACAAGAAGAATGGCACAAAGCATAGACATTTTAAAACTCTTGTCTGGAAATCCTGAAAAATAAACCTAAATGACTTATTGTTGAACAGACAGACGTAAATGTGAGTCTGATTTATTTAAGAAACAACATTTCTCTTTAAATTACAGGAGACTTTTTCACCAGTGATGGAGTGGTGTGTGTGATTTAGAGCTGTGACACACACACGCACACACGCGCGCGCACACACACACACACACACACACACACACACACACACACACACACACACACACACACACACACACACACACACACACACACACACACACACACGCACACGCACACCATCCTGAGTGGAGCAGCAGTCAGATGTAATTTAACTTTTGCACCACTCTTAAATACATTTTCAGGGTGTTTCGAAACAAAAACCAGATGTTTTTCTTCATTCCTCTTCTCAGGGAAACTAAACGACTGAATCAAAGAAGACCTATGAAGACAAGATGAGAAAATACCTGGAAGTGAAAATCTTTATCTTCTATCAGCGCTCCATGTCCAGAGAGGAAGGACCAGATCCGAGCGCCCACTCTCAGCTCTCTGGAGAAACCAAAGCCCCTGAAAACAATGAGCTGTGCTGATATGGCCTATCTCACTAAGCAGTGTCCACTCACCTAGGTAACACGGACCGTACCACTCCTCCTGACTACAAGGGGGTGCTCCCAGACTCTACAGCTCTGACAGAAACTCAGCCATCTTTAGGAGCCAGTCTGAACATTCCTGCTCTTGTTCCTAAGCTGAAGTTTTGTCCTCTGAACCTGTTCTGATGAACCGTTTCCACAGCAACAGGTTGCAGAGAGGCAGCAGCAGAGCAGAGATCCCTCAGGGTGACTCGACCCGCTCCACAGAGCTGAGCTCATGCCAGTGGCTTTACAACCAGTAATAGGATTCAGGTTTAAGCCTCTGTTGGTGGGGATGTGTGTGTATAAGTCTGACAGGACAGGACATCAGCCGCACATGTCAGGAAGAGGCTTCAGGAAGCAGTTAAAAAGGTTATCTTTGAAGAGAAACATCAGAGTTCAAAGCAACAGGAAGTCATTGTATCATATAAGCAACAGGTGTGATTTAAATGTTAATGCTAGAAAACGGGAAACTAAACATCATTTAGCTTT
The DNA here is from genome assembly GCF_043380555.1 of Nothobranchius furzeri. Lineage (NCBI taxonomy): Eukaryota > Metazoa > Chordata > Actinopteri > Cyprinodontiformes > Nothobranchiidae > Nothobranchius > Nothobranchius furzeri. Next base: position 83,248,708 of record NC_091743.1, read on the forward strand.
ATTTGTCATACGTTTAGCTTCATCTGTTTTTACATATGTGCAGTTTTGTGTGTTTATTATTATAAAAATTGGTGATAAACCCATTTCTGAGTTAGAACTGCAGTACGGAAAGCTAAAAAGCATTTAATCAACGTCTCAGACTGCAGATATGTGTTTTTATTTACACAAAATTAGTAATTGAAGTGAATTTGTCTCCCATTTCCAGCTGATTTTGCTCCAACACGCTGCTGTTTTTGATTTTTATATTGGTGCTTTCACGATCTAGTAACATCTGCACAATTAACAAGAAAATAATCAAAGCTTTTGCTTTTTGTCCTTGAAAAAATGTACAAAAGAAGCAAGAAAAGTTTTGTGTCATTTTAAACTGAATCTTTCATTAAATTAAATTTAAAAAGTAGCTTTTAAAATACTTTAATCTGTATTTTTAATCCCAGCTGTTTTGTTTTGTACTTTCTGACCTAAAAGTCAAATCGGGCTTAGAAGTCAACTCTTCTCTTCTCCTGAACCACGAGAAGAAGAAGAAGAGGAAATATCATTTCTATAGCGCCTCTCAAGATAAAAATCACGAGGCGCTTCACAAAAACAAAAAGTGTAAAAATATAAAGAAGAATTTATAAAATGGTCAAAATATATTTAAAATGAGCAAAAAATAGACAATTGTGATTAAAAAATGTTAAGAAAGAGAGAAAGTGAACACGAAGGGAAATCAGTGGATCCTGAGGAAGGTGGAATAGGGGTGGAGAGCAGAATAAAGAGAGAGAGGTGAAGAAGGTCATACAAAAGCCAGCTTGAACAAGTGAGTCTTCAGCTGCTTTTTAAAGGAGACCACTGAGTCCACTGATCTCAGACTCAGGGGGAGAGCGTTCCAGAGTCTGGGGGCCACAGCAGCAAATGATCTGTCACCTTTGACCTTTAGCCTGGTGCTGCACACGAGGACACCAGATCTGGTCTGATGAGGTCTGACAGAGCGTCTCCGTTTAATTTATGTGAGCTCTGAAATAACGCTGCTGGCTCCAGCTCAACAGCCTCCACAATACAGGCTTTTGTTAGGCGCTCAGGAGCAAACAGGCAGCAAGAGGCCCCGGTGTAAGGTCCATCGGGCTGAGCCTGTTCTAAATAAAGCAGCCGTCAAATAAGCAGAAAGATTGTTTTTAGGCGTCAACGTCTTTCTGCGTCTCGTCAGCTCTGGAGTTACGAGTGAGGAAAACCTTCACAGAGTTTATTTATCGTCAGTCTGCTTCAGCTTTGACCTTTGACCCCAGGATGGCTGAAAGGTAGTTAATCAAAAACAAGTATTTCTCCTCGAGGTGAACCGGTGAAGAAACTGCACACGAACCATGAAAAGTGCCACTAAAGAAACAAAACGTTGGCTCCAGATCTCAGGTGTCGGTACCTGCGGACCACCAGGGTCAGGGTCTTGTGGGAGCCCTTCACCAGACAGATGGCCTCCTCTCGTGAGCCACTGAGAGGGACCGCGTTCACGCTCACCACCTCATCACCGGCCTGGAGGCGGACCAAAGCCGCCATGCTGCCCTTCTCCACCTGGATACAAGAGCGTAGAACATTAATCAGAAAACAGAACTAGGACTTTAGATGGATGAAGACTAAATGTTAAAAATAAGCTAAATGTGAACCCTCGGCTCAAAGCAGCAGATTTCAGAATAAAACTACATGTCTGACTTAAATACAATGAAATACGCGTTTCTGGTTGTATCTCTGGCACCAACTTCAGGAATAACAGCGTTCTTAGATTTTAATAACACAAGCCAGCCTAGTTTTAGTAATAATAGCCCTCACCATGCAGCAGAACCTGATTAATATTTAAACCTGTAACCTGAGGAGGCTTCAGGTGGACCGATCAGTAAGGGAAAAGCATCCACCGGCTCAGGATTCAGTCCCCAAAAACAAATGTTCAAACCCAACATTCATGTTTCTAACGGCTGTCAGTGATTAATCTAACTGGTGTCGGACGGATCATTGTTACATATCAGGTCGGCTTTAAGATCTTTGTCTCATGACTTCTTTTTTTTTTTGTCACAAACCTGAAAACTTAAGCTCTTTTCTAACCATGTCAACAGTTTACCACCTTTGTGATGATCAGCGGCTCTCTGTGCTCGGTGCCCCCTCTCAGGGTGAAGCCCCACGGGGCTTTGCCTCGGAGCAGCACCTCCATCAGCTCTTCATCCTCCTCCTCTTCGTTCCTTTCTTCTCCTGTGGTTCTCCACCTGTCCACCTCCCTCCACCACTTCATCCTCCCCGCTGAGACCCTGAGGTCGTCTCTGTAGCGAGCGGAATCCATGAGGCCTCCTCGGGTTCAGCCACCTCCACCAACATCAGCTACAGCTGAAAGATTAATGAAGACACCTGATTGTGCTGCTTTATCCTTCACAGTAATCCAGATAGTTAAACCCACACGGACACTGAGGGGGTCTCAGCTGCAGATAATACAATAAGGTGATTAAAATATTCATAAATTGTGAAAATAGTTTTTTTTTATTTTACCAATTACTGGTTTGAAGTTGTGGTTGAATAAAAAAAAATCTACAAACTACAAAAAAATTTGCAAATGAACTTTCAGCCAAAAAAAAAAAGGGTTTAAAAATATAAATAAAATTATATTTTCCTTCTGAATAATCTGGTAGTTATAGTTTATAAAGTGTACGCTAATAGCAAACAAAGCTACGTTTCTGTAAACAAACGTCAACAAACAACAGGTGAAAGTAATTCGTTACTTAAAAATCAAACTTAAAAATATGGCTGATCCACTTTATTAGTAACAAACCTTTAAACTTACATTAAAACGCTGCTCTTTGTGACTGCAGTGAACCGGTTCATTTCTTCTTCGCTTTTATCTCAACGGCTCCTGGTGACGTCACTACTCTTCTTCTCTGAATTTTCCATTTAAAGCAAAGATAATCTAAACCTTCGGATGTATTTAGGTGAAGATCCGCGTGTCAGTTATCCTGACATCAGCGACTCGATGACCTCCTCGTCATCAGCAGGTTTTTCCCGCCTGTTTTATTTATCTTATGGCGCCCTCTCGTGGCTTTCAATAACATTGCCAATTCACTTTTTCAGTATTGTGAAAAGAATATTTTCTACTTTACAGATTTCTGCTGGTTGTTTGCTTTGTTGCTTAAACGTTCATAACAGTAAATCATTTTAATAACAGAACATAACCTGAACATGAAAGAAAGTGGCTGAAACAGCCTGGATCTGTTTGGATTTTCTGTTTGCTGATATGAAAAATGTGAAAGGCACACAAACACTGTGGGTATAATACAGTCATGAAAATGAATAGCAGTCAATGGCTGGTCCTCAATGAGATAGAAAGACAACCATGTGTGTGTGTGTGTGTGTGTGTGTGTGTGTGTGTGTGTGTGCTTACTCAATATTTAGTAGATTCTCCTTTTGCAGAAACAACAGCCTCTGAATCCTCATAGCTTCCAACGAGTCTGGATTCTGGTTGAAGGTATTTGCTCCTTGGTGCAGCTTCAGCTTCGTCACTGATTCCTGGACATTGGTCTCCAGAATCTACTGATATTCAGTGGAATCCATGCGTTCCTCAACTCTTAACAAGATTCCCAGTCCCTGCACTGGCCTCACAGCCCCATCACATGATGGAACCACCACCATGTTTTACTGTAGGCAGGTGTTTTTCTTGGAATGCTGTGTTCTTCTTCCTCCATGCATAACACCTCTTGTTCTGCCCAAATAACTCAGTTTAAGTTTCATCAGTCCACAGCACCTTATTCCAGAATGAAGCTGACATGTTCAAACGTGCTTTAGCAGCTCTGTCGGTGCTGTGGATGGAGAAAAGGCTTCCTCTGCATCACTCAGGTACAGCATCTCCTTGTGTAAAGTGCACAAAATAGTTGAACGATGCACAGTGATCCATCTGCAGTAAGATGATGTTGTAGGTCTTTGGTGCTGATCTGTGGGTTGACTCTGACTGTTCTCACCATTCTTCACTTCTGTTTATCTGAGGCTTTTCTTGGTCCTCCACTTGGAGCCTTAACTAGAATTGTGCCTGTGGTTTTCCATTTCCTCAATATTCAATTCAATTCAAAAATACTTTATTAATCCCAGAGGGAAATTGATTGCTGTAGTAGCTCAGAATAATAATAATAATCAAGTCATCAAAGAGTTGTTGTATATTACGATGGCTGTTGGCAGGAAGGATCTCCAGTAGCGGTCAGTGTTGCAGCGAAACTGAAGAAGCCTCTGACTGAAGACACTCTTCCGTTGTCGGACAGTCTTGTGAAGAGAATGCTCAGGTTGTCCATAATTTTCCTGATTCTCTGGAGAATCCTCCTTTGCGTTATCTCCTCCAGCGGTTCCGAAACTGCTGAAACTCTGGCTGAGTCCTTGAAAGGGCTTGGAGTCCCTCCATCTTGTTGGCCAGTGATCTCACATTGCCCATTATGATCGATGGAAGAGATGGTTTGGATTTCCTCTTTCTCTGTCTCCGTTTTGCTCCCGCTCCGCATCCACGCTTTTTACATTTTAGCTCATTTGGGATTTGTGGCGTCAGCTGAGGAATCATTTCAGCCTTTCCAATGTTAATCAGCTGCTCCCGATGTTAAACCAGCTTGTTGCCATGGTTACGCATCATAAAAATGTTCAAAAAGTGAAAAAAGCTAAAAAAAAAAAATAGCAGTAAAAATCCTCCAAGCTCCACAGCACCAGAAACAGAAAAGTAAAGTGTCCAAAAAATAGTTTTTCTTGTGAAACTAGAAGAAAAAATGTCCAAGAAAAGGCTAAACTTACATATAGTCAACAGAGCTACTCCAACATGCAGCCACCCAGAGCAGCGCAGTTCCGGGACAAAAAAAATGTTCCTAACCGTGGAAACAGACAGCTGAAATCTGAGACAGCTTTCTGTATCCATCCTCTGAACCATGGACATTTGTTTTCAGGCCATGTGAGAGTTGCTTTGAGACCGCCATGTTGCTGCTCTTCAGAGAATATTTGAAGAGGAAAACTTACAATTGGCCCCCTTAAATACCCTCTCATAATTGGATTTACCTGTGTATGGAGGTCAAGGGTCACAGAGTTTACCAAACCAATTTTGAATTCCAATAATTAGTCCTAAAGGATTTGGAATCAAAAGGATATTGCCCAAATTTATGCACCTGTCTATTTTTGTTTTAATTATTGTACATGTTCTGTAAATCCCATAAACTTTGTGCCACTTCTCAATCTCATCTGCTTTATGAGGATGATGTAGTCCTCCTAGCTTCATCAAGCTCCAACCCACAGCTCTTGCTAGGGAGGTTTGCAGCAGAGTGTGAAACGGCTGGGATGAGGATCGGCACCTATCCTTGACTGGAAAAGGGCAGCTTGCCAACTTCAGGTCAGGAGAGGTCATGCCTCAAGTGGAGGAGTTCAAGTATCTCAGGGTCTTGTTCATGAATGAGGGAAGCAGGGAGTGGGAAATCAACAGGCAGATTAGGGCAGCGTCTGCAGTTGCTGTTGTGAAGCAGGAGCTGAACCCGAAAGCAAGGCTCTCAATTTACCAGTCAATCACCCAGTCTTCGCCTATGGTCATGAGCTTTGGGTAATGTCCAACAGGATCATAGATACAAGCAGCCGAAATGAGTTCTCTCTGCGGGGTGGCTGGGCTCAGCCTTAGGGATAGGGTGAGGAGCTCAGACATTCGGGAAAGACTCGGAGTAGAGCCACTGCTCCTTCATAACAAGACAAGTCAGTTTAGGTAGTTTGGGCATCTTGTTAGGATGCTTCCTGAACACCTTCCCAGGGAGGCATTTCAGGCATGTCCTGCTAGCAGTAGGCCCCCTGGATGACCCAGGATACAATGGAGAAAGTACATCTTCGAACTGGCCTGGAAATTTTGTGGCATCCTGCCGGAGGAGCCGCCCGGAAGAGGACAGTCTGGAACTCATTTGTCAGCATGGACGTAATTTTTGGGGGGGGTGGGGGGGGTGTAGGAGGGGGACATGTCTCCCCCCCCCCCACTTTTTCCAAAGTGAAGTTTTGACCCCTGCGCTTTTTACCATCCAAAAACAATATTACTTTATATTAAATTGACACTGGTTGAGCTCTAGGACCAAGCAGAAAACAACCGTTTGTGTTGAAGCCTGTTTCCCATTAGAACATACTGTAAAGATACCCCCCCCCCCCCCCCCCCCCATGTCCCCCCCACTTCTAAAGTGAATATTACGTCCATGTTTGTTAGGATGCTGTTCCCAAGACCCGAACAGGCGGATAACAGAAATAATGTCTCCCTCATGATATATAAAAAAATGAATTGTCACCGCCAAGGATTTATATAGGAAAATTATGGCTTATATTTTGGCATCCAATTGTACATCTAGAAAGGAAGAAAAAAAAAATAAAGCGAACATGTGTCTACATTACTCGACAATACTCTACAGATTTTTGTCATTTCAAATTACTGATCTACTCAATTACATTAAACCAATTTTAAATTTTTGCAATGAAATACAAGAATGCCAGTGACAAAGTTCAGAAAGCTTTTCCACACAATCAAAATCACTTTTGCACCATCATCCATTTAATTTCTCCCATAAGCTCCAACCCTCCTACAAATATTCAAACTTAACCTCAATTATTTTATTTGACTCTTCCTGCATTAGTAAAGAATATATCAATGTGAAAAACACCACATCAAAGCATGACCAAAACAACTATTAATGTGAAGTTAGTTCAGCACTTTCGCACATTTGAAAAGTCCCGATAATCTGTGACCAAATAAAAGTTTCTGCCATCTGGATCGATCACCTGAAATGGAGGGGGAAAAAATATTAGTCATGATTCAGTGAAAATAAGTTTTCAAATTTAAAGCTCAAATAAAATCTGGTACTTGGAAACATTTTAAAAATGTTAAATGATACCTCATACAAGAATAAAAATTGTGTTAAAGTATGGAGCTGAATGCAATTCTAACCATTTCCTGACCTCATTTTTTACCTGGTCTCTCCTTTTCCCTCATAAGTGTGCAACACACCTGGTTGGGATAGAAAGGCACATCTGTTAAATTTACATTCCTGCACAAAGGGGATTGATCCTGAGGGTTGAGAGGCCAAAAATATAAAAAGTCGCGTAGAAAATCCCCAAAAACCTCTCCAGCACTAAGCCATAATTTTTCCAGTTGGTCATAAACTTCTATTACTGAAGACCAAAAACCAAACACTTCAACCAAACTCTGAAAATAAAGCACTTGAATTCATCTTTGGATTCAGTTAAAATGCTGCATCGGGGCAAGTATAGGTATCCTCCCTTCTGGTCGGCTCATGGGTCCCCAGAAGAACGAACAGGGCTAAAAGAGTTTTCTAATCTGCTTTGCCTTACACCCTGGATGGATATGTTGTACTGCAATTTAAATGAAATAATGGATATTTCAACCACCCTAGTCACACACTTTGATCAGCTTGTAAAGGTTGGTAATTAACACGTCTACATCAGCACTTCACATCAATAACGTCACTGACCACATAATCTCCTCTCCCCTAGCGTAGCTACTACTTAGTAAATGACTAGATTTATGGTGGTTCTTTCCTCCTATGGGTAGCTTGCTGAACTTAAAGCCTTTTCCCCATGTCTGGATCAATGACGTCACTTTCGTGAAGCACATTTGTAGTCCTGGACTTATTTTCACACAACTTAACACAGCGTCGTTTTCGCATTTTTCTGGAGACCGGAAGTACATGGGTGCGACTCAGGCTCCCCATCTGCAATTAGTCTAGAATATTCCACTATAGGTTTGAAGAGTGAGTGTTCTAGTTTGTGAGCTAGAGCAGATTAAAGATGGTTGGAGCCATTTCTCAAATCTGAAACAAACTTCGCCTCGTTTGTGTTGCTGGCTCGACGCGAGTGTGGTGTCGTTTGTTTAGCATGAACTTTGTCCCTAAAAGCATGTTTCAGAAAATCCAAACTGTTGCTTAAATGTGGACATTTAATGTCACCAGACCCCACCTGACAATCCAAGTCTCTACGTCTAAACTCACAGCACATCTTCCCATTTGATCAAATAAGTGACTTAATTGGTAATGAACTACATATCAAAGATAGTTATTGGCATGTACTTGACTCAGCACTTTCTAAAACACACACACACACACACACCCGGGGTGCACTGACAGAGGCAATTCTGCCATTGGTCCCCCTCACCACCACCAGCCAAGGAGGGTGAAGTGCCTTGCCTAAGGACAAGACTGCAGCAGACCGAGCAGGACACAGCCAAGTCAAATCGCTCCAGAGAACCAAATTCCAGCTAGACTTACCCAATGTTGACGTCGCAGAATTCAGTAGGTCTACATAAACTGTTCTCAGTTAGATCTGCAGTCGGGCTGCAGACGACATCTGAGCAGGAAGATTTCACATGCTTTGATTTACCAGCTGCTATAACCAGACCTGCCGGGGGTGATATGAAGTTTGGAAAAAGTTAATACAGATTTTTTGTTTTAAACAATTAGATTTACCTGGCCTTGTTATTTTATTTTGTGTTCTATTCACTAACCAGCCACTTGAGTCTATGAGCACTCCGTTCTTCCAGTCAGATAATTTATATAGTGTTGATGTTGCAGGATTGCTATGGAATACAAACGTGACGTTCTGAAAAAGAAAAGCGGGGCCATTATCTTGATGCCATAGAAAGTCAGTCAGACTAGAAGTAATTTCTTTAATAAAAAATTGGTGCCCGTTTTATAAGACTTGCACCTGTGAAAGTTTCTGCTTATTTTAACCCAATCCTTCAATTTAAGCTTTTTTTTTTTATACACATTAATTTGCACGACAGAAATTTAAATCTCATACAAACAGAAGTTCAGTCTCACATCAGTACTCACAAGGTCAGACAGGGTGAAGAGTCTGGTTGGATTGAACTGCAGAACTGATTGTTTGCCAAAGTTGAAGACTAAAAATGTCAGCTGAATACAGAAAACAAACTTTAATCTGTTGCAGACAAGTCGTATAACAGGCAGGACAGGCGATTGCTTGGGGCCCCTGGACCAGTGGCGCCCCAACAGGTGGTCTGCTGCAGCACCACTGATCCCTCCAATCAGAATTTAAAGAAAAGCCTGTATAAACGAGTAACACTTACATGAGTCATGCCTGCAGAATCTTGCAGTTTGATTTTAAGTGTGCAGGGTGAAGCAGACTTGATGTTGTGGAAAGTTTTTTGGATGAGTGATCCAAGACCTGGCCCCTGACCCAGAACCTCCACCGAAGCGCGGTCGGTTCCTGGAACCACCAGAAGCAGGCAGTCTGGGTTGTCGTCTTTTGCACACACCTTGAAAAGAGGGTCTTCAAAGTGTATCTGGAACAAAAGATGCAATAAAAGGATCTGTTACATGTTTCTCCAAGTGGGTAGTTTACCTTGTTCAACTGGGTAGGAAGAGCTTAGTTTCAGATGGTTTAGTGGATTTTGCCAAACATCTGGTTAAGTCTGATATTGTTGGCCTACTCGGCCAATGTTGGCTTTTAAATGTACCATCAGATATTACGGGGCGGCAGCAGCTCAGGAGGTAGAGCGGGTTGTCCAGCAATCAGAAGGTTGTAGGATCGATCCCAGCTGCTGGCAGAGAACCATTGTGCCCTTGGGCAAGGCACCTAACCAACCTTGCCTGCTGATGGTGGTCGGAGGACTAGTGGTGCCTGTGCTCAGCAGCCTCGCCTGTCAGTGAGCCACAGGGCAGCTGTGGCTACAATTTAGCTCATCATCATCATCATCATGTGAATGTGTGTTAATGATACACGTTAGTGTAAAGTGCTTTGGAGTCCTCCGACTCTGAAAGGTGCTATACAAGTGTAGATCACTTCACTGCAGCTCCAGTTTTACAGGCTGTTTGCTAAATATGACCATTTTCTAACTTGTGGCTGGATTTTACTCACTTGCAACACAGTATGATTTAATCCAAAGTACGTGATAGGACAGGAACTGAAGTCCGCACTTCCGGTACCAATAATCCTCACACACTGGTACTGGTGAAACTGGCTGGCAGCAACTGCAGAATACATTGAGACCTCATGTTGTCATCCATCACAGCTTCCCATAAGACATGATCTCCATGTCATCTACATGCCATGTTGTTCTTCAGTTCAGCAACTAAACCAGGTGACTTCAATCAGCACAGTGAATGAACCAGGTTCAGCTGCTGAGCAGAGCAAAATCACACCATGAAGTTGGCTTTTTGATGCCACAACTCCTAGCTCTTCTCACCTGCCAGGAAGAGAACCAGAGCTCCTGACTTCAGCATGATGGACTCAAAACTGCCAGAGAAAAGAGAAGCTGGTGATACCTGTTAAGACTTTTTGTTTCAGTAAAAAAATAATAAGACACTGTAGCATCAAAATCAGCTAAATAAAACTCCATTATATGTTTGAGTTGTAGAATATGGCAGCATGATAAACTTTTCCTTTTGCTCTTTTACCAGAAAGTCTCAGAGAAGAAAAAGATGCGCATCTTACCGTCTGCAGCAGGAGCTTTCTGTCAGGTGGGTTCCATGGCCTTTTATGCAGGTAAATTTAGGCCACGCCCCCTAAAACAATGGTGCTTGATCTTTTGAAATGTATTAAACATTTTACTTGTCGAGTTTGTTTTTGTTGCCAACTTAGCAACTTTGTCATTATTTCTAATGACTTTTGTTAAGGCCCAGGGCCATTTGGGTTTTCCCTGAGTTTTAGGCCCTGTCCACACGTAGCCGGGGATCTGCCAAAACCTAGTCCACACGTAGCCGTTTTTTTTAAAAAAGATCCGTTTTCGTGTGGATGACAGGCCAAAACTTAGAAAAATATCTACGTTTTGGCAGATCCCCGGCTACGTGTGGACAGGTTTTGGCCTGTCGTCCATACGAAAACTGAGTTTTTTCACACGAAAACTGATCTTTTTAAAAACTCCGGCCAAAGTGAAGATCTGCGTTTTCTCCGTTTTGGGTGTCTGCGTGTGGACGGACAAAACCAGAGTTTTAAGGTCTGCAACGTCACTTTCCGCGACAAAAAATGCTGACATCACGTGTGCGACCTGTGTTTACACTAGCAGACAGCATGGATGCCCTCAGAGCTGCGCTCGCTTTATCAACTGTCCAAGCGCTTTTTGCTTGTTTGTTTTTGCAAGCGGAATTACTGCTCCTTGCGGAAGACCACAGACGAAGGATGAGGTTAAGAACGGGGGAAGTACTGCCGCCTACAGGTCTGGCATGTCCTTAACAACGTATTTATCCGGGTACGTGTGGACAGTTTTTTTTAAACGAGGTGGTGTGGATGCAAGTTTTTGGAGGGGCACATATTCGTTTTAAAAAAAACCCCGGCTACGTGTGGACTAGGCCTTAGTGTGTGTGTGTGAGTGTTGAGAGAGAGAGAGAGAGAGAGAGAGAGAGAGAGAGAGAGAGAGAGAGAGAGAGAGAGAGAGAGAGAGAGAGAGAGAGAGAGAGAGAGAGAGAGAGAGAGAGAGAGAGAGAGAGAGAGAGAGAGAGAGAGAGAGAGAGAGAGAGAGAGAGAGAGAGAGAGAGAGAGAGAGAGAGAGAGAGAGAGAGAGAGAGAGAGAGAGAGGATTTGTAGCACCTGTCTCCCATCTCACTAGATTGCCTCCCAGTTAGACTCTTCCAGCTGGTCCTGATGATCAGCTCTGTCAGCAACATAAAAATCAGCCAGCCCTCAGTTCAGGGAGCAGCTGACTAGAGAGGCTCTCTCTGGTCTGTTGTCTCCTCAGCAGCATTTGTTTTGTTAAATAAAACTCTGTGTTTAACTGCAACCATTTTCAGTGTAAAGACTCATGACTCATCACATCTTTATTAGTCCCCGAAGGGCAATTTGAGACAGCATTTTTAAGCTTCAGACACTAAAATCTCTAAGTTCTAAAAACTCAACCAATTTACATATTCATAAAACCCATAAAACCTGTGTACGCATTCATGTCGTACCCTTACATGTGAATGACCAACAATGAGTAAACTTTTTTGCTCACACACACACACTCCCTACACATACGCACATACAAATACAAATGCATACATGTAACTACATGCACACACACATACAAGTAATTCACACAGTCTGAACAGAACCTGCCGGAACCGTCTACAGGTGGTTCAGAATGCCTGTGCTCGGCTTCTGACCAAGTCCTCCAAACACACCCACATCACCCCGCTTCTCCTCCAGCTTCACTGGCTGCCAGTCAACTTCAGGGTTCATTTCAAGATCCTGGTTCTGGTCTATAGGGCCTTACATGGACAAGCACCATCTTACATTGGTGATCTTCTTAGTCCCTACACCCCCAGCAGGTCCCTGAGGTCCAGTGATCAAAGCCTACTGGTTGTGCAGCACCAGGCTAAAGACCAAAGGTGACAGATCATTTGCTGCTGTGGCCCCCAGACTCTGGACCTCTCTCCCCCTGAGCCTGAGATCAGTGGACTCAGTGGTCTCCTTTAAAAAGCAGCTGAAGACTCACTTGTTCAAGCTGGCTTTTGTATGACCTTCATCACCACTCTCTCTTTATTCTGCTCTCCCACCTATTCCACCTTCCTCAGGATCCACTGATTTCCCTCTTTCCTATTCTCTCTCTCTCTTTCTTAACATTTTTTTAATCACAATTGTCTATTTTTGCTCATTTTAAACATATTTTTAAACATTTTCTAAATGCTTTTTTACATTTTTTGTTTTTGTGAAGGGCCTTGTGATTTTTATCTTGAGAGGCGCTATAGAAATTCTATTTTCTCTTTCTTTTTTGTTATTAATGAATGACACGAAATAAGAATTAACAATAACACAATTATCAATAAATAAATGTCAAAGAGTTACTAAAACAAAAATCTTATGTAACCATTAAAGGTTAAACTGTGTTGTGTGTCCATCTTCATGTTTTCATAGTGGCTGAGCGGAGAGCTGACCAGAAACAACGGTGGTGGCAAATCCCAGTTTGGTCTGTGATGGAGTGATGCTCGCCTGGAGTGATTGCCATCTCATCCACAGTAAGCACACACTCTTTTTCCATCTCTGTCAGATTTTTAACCTTCAAACTGAGCATGTCACACACCTCTCCTAACACACCTGGTTCCAGTTTAATGGGCTGCATTTATCTTTGCAGGTTTCTAACATCAGGCAGAGGGATACTCATGCCCTGAAGAAACCTGCAGCCTGTTGAACCCACTGAAAAACCGAGCTGTACGGCCTTTTTGATCGTCAATTTACTCCCTTAGGTTTTCCAGCCTGTTCCTTTCTCCTCCTGGCCGTGACGCCAGCTCCTCATGGCTTCCTGGGATGTCCCTCTCTCCTGATACCATCTCATGTCCCCCCTCACTGTCCCTCATCTCATTTGCCTCACTGCTGCTGCTGCTTTCCTCATTCTCTGAATTTATAATGGCACAGTTAGAATAAAGAATAATTTTAAAATAAAATAAATACAAATGTCGAATATTTCAAAAGATTCATACCACAGTTTCCTTGAGTACAATATGTGTGGTCACTGGTCAGTGGATCAACATGCAGTGGTTCTGCTGTACTTCTCACTGCGGGGTCCTTCCTCCTCCTTGGTTCAGGGCGATGAACAAACAGGGTTGGTGCAGCATCAGCCCTGAGTCTCACCTTGCCTTGCCTAGTCTTAGTAAACTGTCCCTCCTCAAAATGTGCCTGTAGAGTGGTGTATTAGTTTATTTCCTACCACATTTAACAGTTTAATTGCAGCCTTGTGCCGTTGAGAGCAACACATGTAGAGCCTTGATAGAAAACATTTGAGAGTGCACGTTAAACTCACTGCACACAGCTTTTTGTTATTGTGATCTCTGGTCATGGTGAGGTTGCTCCTGCTGACTTGAGCCAACCATTTTCTTCTTCTCTCTGCGTCTTTGGATAAGCCATAATTCTGATTCCTCCCTCAGACCGATTGCTATATGCAGCGCAGCCAACCATGGTAACATAATGTAACGTGAGGAAGTATGGGTTTTTCTGTGCCAAAGGTCGTATTTGCCCGGCTGGGTCAAAGCTGGGTCACCAGCACTTTCACCCACAGATTAAGACCTGAGCTGCCAGCAAGTCTACAAGGAATCAACAACATCTAACACCTGCATCACCAGAAGAAGGAGTTCTCACAGGAAGTCTAGTCATAATAAAGAGTCTTACGCTTTCTTCATTATTAATGCTAAATAATCATTCTATCATTTTACTCATTATAAATGTATTTTAATCAAATGAATGATTATTATGCTTTAGGTAATCATAATGAACTATAATGAATCAATACTTAATTAAATAATGTTTTTGGGAGATGCTTAGCGGTGACCTTCACACTCGCTCACACAGGTCTGGATTCACAGTAACTCCAAAACACATTTGCTCTGGGAAGAGAAGTGGTTTTTGGTAAGTTAGTCAGAACGAGATTGACAACGAGAGAGAGAGGACGTGCGGAACAAACGCCAACGGGGAACGGAGCCCCGCCGGCTCTTTTCTCCCCCCCACGCTATTCCTGTCGAGCCAGACAGAATAGCGTAATGCAACCAGCTTACGCAGACTCGTCCCAGAGTCTTTGATTTCTGAGTTAATTTAAACTTGAGAAAGCACATCTGCTAAACGCTTCATCAACGTGTACCGAGGTCAACTCTGGACTGGACCGTCAGCGCACCTTCGTCTTCTCTGCCAGCCAAGGTGTCACCTGGATGAAACATCCTCCTGTGACGTCCGGATCTGAAAGAGGGGCCTAAGGTCGGTGAGGCAGAACACAATAGATAGCGTTCTGATGCTGTTTTTCTTATAAAAACTAAGTTTAATTCAAACCATCATTTTTCACTCAGATTCACCTTTTCTTTCCCTGAAGCAATCTCAGACACCTGCTCGCACGCATTCATAATTCCATCATCCTCAATCTTAGCACATCCAACACAAGGTCTATTTGTGCAAGTTTAAAATATCAACTGTTAAAGATTGTCCAACAAGGTTGCCAATGTTGATTGTGTTTCCTATGATTGTCATTTAAAATCATTAGTTTAAACTAAGAATTAAAACTCTTAAATTTCAAACTTGTCTTTTCATTGAACTGAAACACAGACACACGGATATGATCGTCAGTTTATCGATGAAAACAACCTTTGGGTCTTCTTATTTCTATAAATTTGGTTATTACTTTATTAAAATTAATATCTCAAATTAATATGTAGAATGGTTCCTCTTTAATAAAAGAGCCATAAACCATTACACTACATAAATCAACCTATAAAGGGATTATTAAAATACAGTTTTTGTACGTATAGAAATATTGAACTAAGCCAAATATAGAGATGTAAAATTACATTTTAAAATTTTAACCAACCCTAAAATTTGTAATTTTAAATTTTAACCCACGGACACATTTTATTTTAATAATAATCAAAATAAAGTTATTCAAATGAGTTTCATTAGGTCTTCAGTACATTGCTCATAATTAATGATTCAGCTTATTTGTGCATATATAGTGACTAAACATAATGTTGGTAAAATGCTTTATTAAAAATGCTATTATACATGTTGTACAACTTTGGTGTTTATTTTTTCACAAATAACAGGTTTTATGGGTTTTATGAATATGTAAATTGGTTGAGTTTTTAGAACTTAGAGATTTTAGTGTCTGAAGCTTAAAAATGCTGTCTCAAATTGCCCTTCGGGGACTAATAAAGATGTGATGAGTCATGAGTCTTTACACTGAAAATGGTTGCAGTTAAACACAGAGTTTTATTTAACAAAACAAATGCTGCTGAGGAGACAACAGACCACAGAGAGCCTCTCTAGTCAGCTGCTCCCTGAACTGAGGGCTGGCTGATTTTTATGTTGCTGACAGAGCTGATCATCAGGACCAGCTGGAAGAGTCTAACTGGGAGGCAATCTAGTGAGATGGGAGACAGGTGCTGCAAATCCTCTCTCTCTCTCTCTCTCTCTCTCTCTCTCTCTCTCTCTCTCTCTCTCTCTCTCTCTCTCTCTCTCTCTCTCTCTCTCTCTCTCTCTCTCTCTCTCTCTCTCTCTCTCTCTCTCTCTCTCTCTCTCTCTCTCTCTCTCTCTCTCTCTCTCTCTCTCTCTCTCTCTCTCTCTCTCTCTCTCTCTCTCTCTCTCTCTCTCACACACACACACACACACACACACACACACACACACACACACACACACACACACACACACTAAAACTCAGGGAAAACACAAATGGCCCTGGGCCTTGACAAAAGTCATTAGAAATAATGACAAAGTTGCTAAGTTGGCAACAAAAACAAACTCGACAAATAAAATGTTTAATACATTTCAAAAGATCAAGCATCATTCTTGATCAAGATCAAGAATGATGCAGCGTCATTGTTTTAGGGGGCGTGGTTTAAATTTACCTGCATAAAAGGCCATGAAACCCACCTGACAGAAAGCTCCTACTGCAGACGGTAAGACGTGCATCTTTTTACTCTCTGAGACTTTCTGGTAAAAGAGCAAAAGGCAAAGTTTACATCATGCTGCCATATTCTACAACTCAAACATATAATGGAGTTTTAATGAGCTGATTTTTATGTTAGTGTTTTATTTTTACTATTATTCAACTTTAATTCAGATATATTTTACCTTACTCTTTCCCAGTTAGTTTACCCTTCATTTTAATCTGTGGGGTACAGTCTTTTTATTTTCAACTCTTAGGTCATGAGCAGTTGTGTAAGGCAATTCCCTGCATTTCGTACTGTGTATGAATGTGTATGTGACAAATAAAATTTGAATTTTGATTTGAATTTGAAACAAAAAATCTAACAGGTATCACCAACTTCTCTTCTCTCCGGCAGTTTTGAGTCCATCATGCTGAAGTCAGGAGCTCTGGTTCTCTTCCTGGCAGGTGAGAAGAGCTAGGAGTTGTGGCATCAAAAAGCCAACTTCATGGTGTGATTTTGCTCTGCTCAGCAGCTGAACCCGGTTCATTCACTGTGCTGATTGAAGTCACCTGGTTTAGTTGCTGAACTGAAGAACAACATGGCATGTAGATGACATGGAGATCATGTCTTATGGGAAGCTGTGATGGATGACAACATGAGGTCTCAATGTATTCTGCAGTTGCTGCCAGCCAGTTTCACCAGTACCAGTGTGTGAGGATTATTGGTACCGGAAGTGCGGACTTCAGTTCCTGTCCTATCACGTACTTTGGATTAAATCATACTGTGTTGCAAGTGAGTAAAATCCAGCCACAAGTTAGAAAATGGTCATATTTAGCAAACAGCCTGTAAAACTGGAGCTGCAGTGAAGTGATCTACACTTGTATAGCACCTTTCAGAGTCGGAGGACTCCAAAGCACTTTACACTAACGTGTATCATTAACACACATTCACATGATGATGATGATGAGCTAAATTGTAGCCACAGCTGCCCTGTGGCTCACTGACAGGCGAGGCTGCTGAGCACAGGCACCACTAGTCCTCTGACCACCATCAGCAGGCAAGGTTGGTTAGGTGCCTTGCCCAAGGGCACAATGGTTCTCTGCCAGGAGCTGGGATCGATCCTACAACCTTCTGATTGCTGGACAACCCGCTGTACCTCCTGAGCTGCTGCCGCCCCGTAATATCTGATGGTACATTTAAAAGCCAACATTGGCCGAGTAGGCCAACAATATCAGACTTAACCAGATGTTTGGCAAAATCCACTAAACCATCTGAAACTAAGCTCTTCCTACCCAGTTGAACAAGGTAAACTACCCACTTGGAGAAACATGTAACTGATCCTTTTATTGCATCTTTTGTTCCAGATACACTTTGAAGACCCTCTTTTCAAGGTGTGTGCAAAAGACGACAACCCAGACTGCCTGCTTCTGGTGGTTCCAGGAACCGACCGCGCTTCGGTGGAGGTTCTGGGTCAGGGGCCAGGTCTTGGATCACTCATCCAAAAAACTTTCCACAACATCAAGTCTGCTTCACCCTGCACACTTAAAATCAAACTGCAAGATTCTGCAGGCATGACTCATGTAAGTGTTACTCGTTTATACAGGCTTTTCTTTAAATTCTGATTGGAGGGATCAGTGGTGCTGCAGCAGACCACCTGTTGGGGCGCCACTGGTCCAGGGGCCCCAAGCAATCGCCTGTCCTGCCTGTTATACGACTTGTCTGCAACAGATTAAAGTTTGTTTTCTGTATTCAGCTGACATTTTTAGTCTTCAACTTTGGCAAACAATCAGTTCTGCAGTTCAATCCAACCAGACTCTTCACCCTGTCTGACCTTGTGAGTACTGATGTGTGACTGAACTTCTGTTTGTATGAGATTTAAATTTCTGTCGTGCAAATTAATGTGTATTAAAAAAAAAGCTTAAATTGAAGGATTGGGTTAAAATAAGCAGAAACTTTCACAGGTGCAAGTCTTATAAAACGGGCACCAATTTTTATTTGGTCAAGAAATTACTTCTAGTCGGACTGACTTTCTATGGCATCAAGATAATGGCCCTGCTTTTCTTTTTCAGAACGTCACGTTGGTATTCCCTAGCAATCCTGCAACATCAACACTATATAAATTATCTGACTGGAAGAACGGAGTGCTCATAGACTCAAGTGGCTGTAGGGACTCTGGTTAGTGAATCGAACTCAAAATAAAATAACAAGGCCAGGTAAATCGAATTGTGAAAAACAAAAAATCTGTAACTTTTTCCGAACTTCATATCACCCCCGGCAGGTCTGGTTATAGCAGCTGGTAAATCAAAGCATGTGAAATCTTCCTGCTCAGATGCCGTCTGCAGCCCGACTGCAGATCTAACTGAGAACAGTTTATGTAGACCTACTGAATTCTGCGACGTCAACATTGGGTAAGTCTAGCTGGAATTTGGTTCTCTGGAGCGATTTGACTTGGCTGTGTCCTGCTCGGTCTGCTGCAGTCGTGTCCTTGGGCAAGGCACTTCACCCTCCTCGGCTGGTGGTGGTGAGGGGGACTAATGGCAGAATTGCCTCTGTCAGTGCACCCCAGGGTTGTGTCCTTAGCTAAGAAACGCACACCTGTGTGTGTGTGTTCTAGAAAGTGCCGAGTCAAGTACATGCCAATAACTATTTTTAATATTCATTACCAAAGAATCAGCCAATCAAGTCTCATAGTTGATCAAATGGGAAGATGTACTGTGAGTTTAGAGTAGAGACTTGGATTGTCAGGTGGGGTCTGGTGACATTAAATGTCCACATTTAAGCAACAGTTTGGATTTTCTGAACTATGCTTTTAGGGACAAAGTTGGAGCTAAACAAACAAAAGCACACTCGCGTTGAGCCAGCAACACACAATAAAGCATTCACACTCTATCTACTCTACCTAACCCTAAGTTCAGAAAACTACCCATAGGAGGAAAGAACCACCATAAATCTAGTCATTTACTAAGTAGTAGCTACGCTAGGGGAGAGGAGATTATGTGGTCAGTGACGTTATTGATGCGACGTGCTGATGTAGACGTGTTAATTACCAACCTTTACAAGCTGATCAAAGTGTGTGACTAGGGTGGTTGAAACATCCATTACTTCATTTAAATTGCAGTACAACATATCCATCCAGGGTGTAAGGAAAAGCAGATTAGAAAACTCTTTTAGCCCTGTTCGTTCTTCTGGGGACCCATGAGCCGACCAGAAGGGAGGATACCTATACTTGCCCTGATGCAGCATTTTAACTGAATCCAAAGATGAATTCAAGTGCTTTATTTTCAGAGTTTGGTTGAAGTGTTTGGTTTTTGGTCTTCAGTAATAGTTTATGGCCAGGCAATTGGAGCTTAGTGCTGGTGAGGTATTTTGGGATTTTCTACGTGACTTTTTACATTTTTGGCCTCTCAACCCTCAGGATCAATCCTCTTTGTGCAGGAATGTAAATTTAACAGATGTGTCTTTCTATCTCAACCAGGTGTGTTCCACACTTATGAGGGAAAAGGAGAGACCAGGTAAAAAATGAGGTCAGGAAATGGTTAGAATTGCATTCAGCACAATACTGTATGAGGTATCATTTAACATTTTAAAAGTATTTCCAAGTACCAGATTTTATTTGATCTTTAAATTTGAAAACTTTAGATTATTTTCATTGAATCATGACTAATATCTTTTTCCCTTCCATTTCAGGTGATCAATCCAGATGGCAGAAACTTTTATTTGGTCACAGATTATCGGGAATTTTCAAATGTGCGAAGGCTGAACTAACTTGACATTAATAGTTGTTTTGGTCATGCTTTGAGGTGTTTTTCACATTGATATATTCTTTACTAATGCAGGATGGGTCAAATCAAATTGAGGTAAAAGTGTGAATATTTGTAGGAGGTTTGGAGCTCAAGGGAGAAATGCTAAAAGAGTGATGGTGCAAAAATGATTTTGAATTGTGCTCAAAAGCTTTCTGAACCTTGTCACTGTATTCTTGTATTTCAGTGCAACAATTTAAAATAAAAATGCTTTAATGTAATTGAGTAGAACTTTATTTTGAAATGACAAATCTGTAGAGTCTTGATTAGTTTTTTTTTCTAGATGTACAATTGGAAGCCTAAATTGGGCAGCCATAATTTTCCTATATAAATCCTTGGCGGTTACAATTATATCAGAGAGACACACACTACTTCTCATCATCCAGCTGTCTACAAAAGGGAAATCTACTAAATATTGAGTAAGACCACACTCGCACAGTAGTTCATAGTGAGGACCAGCCATTGACTGCCATTCATTTTCATGACTGTATTATACCCACAGTGTTTGTGTGCCTTTCACATTTTTCATATCAGCAAAAAGAAAATCAAAACAGATCCAGGCTGTTTAGCCACTATCTTTGATGTGTTAAAATGATTAACTGTTATGAAAGTTTAAGCAACAAAGCAAACAACCAGCAGAAATCTGTAAAGTAGAAAATATTATTTTCACAATACTGGACGTAATACTGTTGCTGTGGAAACGATTCATCAGAACAGGTTCAGATGAAACTACAGCTTAGGAACAAGAGCAGGAATGTTCAGACTGGCTCCTAGAGATGGCGGAGTTACACGCTCCTGCAGCAAAGAGAGGAGCTGGAAGAAGAATACATTGCCTAATAATGCTGATTTCATTATGATTTCAATGTAAACTACAAATTCTGTAACTGTTGTTGATGTCCTAGTTATCAGCTCACTTGATCCAGGGCTGGCTTTGCCGACAGGCGACACAGGCCTGGGGCGCCATCTGATGGATAGGGTGCAAAATAAAAATAATAGTTTATTAAATTTATGTTTGTAATATGAAATGCACTCTACATACTCAAAATTCCCCTCTGAAATGACATGAAATTAAAACCTCAATATTTAAATTCTAATGATCTGGCTGCATGACGAGCCACCGCTCCGAAGCATTTGACCGTTAAGGTTGCCGTCGATCACGTGCGTGGGCGGCACTGTAGGACATCCTGTTGTCGTCGCGTTTAAACTTTTGATATCTTTTACGATGAAAAGAACACCTAAGCCATCGGGATCAGCATTCCCAAAGCGAAGGAAGGAGGAAGAAAAACGGGCCCAAAGCAGAGGTATGTAGACTTTATACATTTGGCAAAGGAACTTTTTGAGTTACAATTTTAGCTAACTGCCTCTCCTGCCACTCACGGTCCACGGACGGACCCTCGCTAGCTGTTTACACACACAATACAGTATCTCATAACTTTAACCAATTAATTTTACTTTTGAATCATCGTGTCCAGATGCAGTGAGCCATATCTGCAGCCTGTCGACAGGCACCTGTTGACACCGGGGGGGGGGGGGGGTGGGGGGTGGGACTGTCTTCTACACCTGTTGAGTCTCACTGTGAAGATGAAGAATGTAAGATTTTTTAACAGTTTTTTCGAGTATGATTGCAGCCTTTTTATGAACTTAGTTTCAAGTTTTAGGTACGCATACAATATGAATTTAATATTTTCATATCAGAAGAACGTTAGATGTGCGTGTAGCAAAATTTCAACTTTGTCCGACACATCGGGCGGGGACTCCCCCGCTGCCGCCGGCAACGCGTCGTTGTTTCCTTGTTTAATAAATGAAATCCTCAGACTGCCTCAGATCACTGGTTCTTCTTCCTCATATTCTACAATTTATTTGATGCTGAAGAGCACCTGAGAGTGAGACGTACGTTTTTTCAAATATTCCCCATTGATGCACTCACTTCCACCTGTTTTTGATCATTTTATTCATGTTTTCATAGAACAGATTAAAAAAAATCAATAAAATAAAAAGTCCAGTAGTGTGTGTGTGTGTGTGTGTGTGTGTGCGCGTTTTCTCACAGAAGAAGAACCCAACACCAGTAGACTCATTGCTCCAATCCAGCAGCCAGAAGAGACACCGTCGTCAGCTTCAACAGATGTGTGTGAACATGTATGAGCTGCTGGCCCCATGGATCCTGCTGACTGGCCACAGCAGTTGAACGAAATGGAAAGTAGAACTTTCTTTATGATGACACTGATGTTTGAGTTTTCCTTTTGATTGCACAGTTTAATTCTGCTTTTGATTTTGCATCCCACCCCCCTTAATGACATTTGCACAACATTTTGAGTTGATCACCCATTCATTACAGGTTGCCACCTATTGTTGCAGCCTTCTTTTGTTACAGGTTGTTACGTATTTTACAGACTTTTAGGAGTCACTAATTATTTTGTGATCTTTTCTTTGTGTGTTAGTTTGATTTTTACAACTACAAACATATTTACCTTAATCGTAGTATTATTGTTTTATTACACTGTCAATTATAGGGGATGAACTTAGCGTTTACAGGGAGGAATGTTAAGTAAAAACTGATATTATTGAATTGATATAAATGACTTGACTGCTAAACATCTGGTGCCGTATTAACAATGTTTAAACGCAGCTTCATCCTGTTGACAGTCACTACCAGCCTCCACCATATACTGAATATTGACCTCAATTCTATATCCAGGAGAGCCATGCCACCAATTGTTATACTTGGGATTTTATCCCTTGTTTTACAATTCCTTATAGGGATCCGGACGTGGATACTGGGTTCAAATTACAGGAGAGCAACTTGGTTCTCCTTAAAGGTTGTCAGACTTCCCTGATGCCCTTAACTTACACACCCAGAAGGAGCACAAAAAAGATCCAGTTTCTACCTATATTATATTACTTATATGGACTCGGCGTAGCGGGGATTCCTTTGAGGAGATGCAGAGCGGCAGGCAGACTGCTGATTATTCATGAATTCCAGCTGCGCTCTGCACACGGCCACAGTAACATTTTCTAAGTTTCTAAGTGGTGTCACCAAAAATATACAATTAACACACATTCATTCGTGTCCGTTCATTTTCTCTCTGGTAAATTCTGTCTGTATTTGAGCATGACGTGTGGGTGCGCTCGCGCTGCCCCCGCTGCAGTGAGTCACTAGCGCAGCCGGGCAGTGTAGCGCACTCCTTTTTTTGCGGTCAATAGATCAATTTGATCTGCTAGTTAAAAAGTTAATTGTGAGGTGAAAAAGGGGACAGACAGGAGTTTTTCTGGAGGACTGGGAGATGCAGGAAGATCAGAGACCGACAGGACAGGAAGATAGGAAAATGAAAACAAAGTTCTTTATAAAATGTAGATTAATCCCACTACACATTTGTACCTGTATAAAGCAATAATTTCAGCATGTAGTATTTATATAGTTGATACAATTCAGATCTTCAAAGCTCCATCCCATGCCCAGGGACGTATCCAAGCATTTTGGGGGCCGAGGCAAAATAGACCCCTGCCAGGTATTTTAAGTTGAAGTGCTCTGTTGTTGACTATTTGCAATAACATCCAAAAGTGAAGAATTTATATTACTTGATTGTTCAAGCTACCTCACAGAAGTGATGTTAAAAATTAAAGGTAAAAAAAAAAAATCTGGAACCGTTTCTTCCTTCTTTTTTGTAATCGAATCGGGACTCTGCATCAGCAGATTCTCAAAATCAATTGACTCGGGACTCTAGGGCAAAAAAAAAAAAAAAACCTGATCGGACATCCCTAACTAGAACCAGATTGCATCAAGACCACTTCTTCATACCTCAGCTGATTCAGAGCTTAGTTTTTCCACAGACAGTACTTACAACAGAACATCCGTGTCTGCTACAGAGGCCCATCAAGGCGACACACAGACTGTTAGCCTTTAGATGATGGTACCATCAGATGATACTAGATTAAGACTAGAGGTGGGAAAAATGATCAATTCTAAGATGCATTGCGATTCAGCCGTGCATGATTCCACATCGATGCAGCAACGTAACATAATGAGATTCTCTCCCTATGTCTATGTCGGGGGTCGGCAACCCGCGGCTCTGGAGCTGCCATAGGCGTCATTTTAACCGGGGACGCCGGGGACATGTCCCCGGCAAAATTTGTGATTGGCAGCTGTGTCCCCCCCACTTTCAAAAAATCCTGCTGATGAGGATTTTTGTTTTACCAGCTCAGATCTTATACCAGGGGTCGGCAACCTGTTCCCATCAAAGAGCCATTATTACCCGTTTCCCACGTAATGAAAACACTGGGAGCCACAGCAGCGCAGCGTTGTGGGCGGGGCCTACCCTCAGACAGCAGAGAGCTGCTCACAACAGGTGATAGCAGCCGGTACCATGGGCGTCGCACCCGTGGGGGATGCAACACCCACACTTTTCCAGCTGTTTTGCTCACCTCCACACCAGTCTGGTTTCTTTACGTTGCACTCACTCTGTTTGCCTCATCTCCTTCTTCACCTCCGCTTCTGACAGCCGATGTCGGGTTCAAGGAGAGCTGGAGAGAGAGGGATGGAAGAGCTCGACTGAATTCATAATTTTACATCTTGACATTAGCTGTACAAAGTCTGAGTTTGATCAAGTGAAGAACAACAATCTGCAGAAGTTTATAACAGGTGCAGCGCCAGGTTTTCATTTTTGGGTGGGCCACGGTCATTTTGGACGGACCTTAATAAGCAGTGACTTAGTGAAGCAGGCAGGTCGCGCTAGAAAATTTAGTTTAAAAAGACGTCATAAATGTGTTCCCCCGTCATTTTTATTTCTAAAATATGAAGTAAAAACTCACAATTTAATTTTCATTCATTTGTCATTAATATGTAGTCTACACCCGTGCGTTAAGTGGACCATCTTCCAGCATCCAGCCCACCACTCCAAATGCGTAAAATGTGCATCACAGCCACTAGGCGCACCGCGCGCACCGTCAGCTGATCAGCCCAGACAAGAGCAGAGCAAATAGAGAAAGAATAGAGGATAATTGTGTCTGGATGTGGATGGAGATTACATTTTACAGCAGCCTGATCATCATTTAAATACGTAAACCATCACCTGGCTTCTAGTCCACGCTATCAGCATTATTTTAATTGGTGTGTGTGTGTGTGTGTGTGTGTGTGTGTGTGTGTGTGTGTGTGTGTGTGTGTGTGTGTGTGTGTGTGTGTGTGTGTGTGTGTGTGTGTGTGTGTTTTCCACTTCAAACACTGGTCTAACCAACCAGACCTGCGTGTCCAGTAACATATTAATGTTACAATTAAACAGTTTCACCTCATGTAGGCTAGGAACGTTTCACCTGCCGTGGACCGACCGCTTCTGCTCCACATAAACTTTGTGCGTGATCAAATGTCTCTACAGGTGCTTTCTGAGCTGAAGAGGCGACTGGATGCGTCATGCGTCTCCATATTGGAGACAGGAACAAGCGCTATTCAGCCAAACTTTCATAATTTCATAAAAATAAATTTTTTCCAAGTGACACATCCCTCAGAGAGACCGGGTTTCCAGACCGCTTCAGTGGGAGGAAATCAACCAACATCCTTGAGTTTATCCGTCAAAATACAGTCAAATGGAAATATCTGTAACCTGCCATTTAACTGTTTTGCCTTCTTGTGAAGATTGTTGCAAAGAGAAACAATTAAACTTGATAAACCCCAGAGCCACGCGCACTGCGCTGTACGTCGTGACTGTAAATGAGGGGGAAACGATTTAATCGGATCCTTTTCTTTTCAACATGGTTTAATGTAAAGTTTCATTCAGTACAAACTTTAGTTACACCAATCTAACGAGACAGAGCCTGGATTTGTATTCTGAACAGTTTAAACGTGTTTAAAACGGAGACATGCGTGACGCGTCTAAAATTCGCACCTGCTCCGCTATTATGGAAATTAAACTAACAAGATGAACATGAAATTATTTCAGGCACAGACAACATCCCCACACTATTGAAAAGCTTGCAACGCGCCTGATCGCTGGTGTACGTCAAAGTTATCTTTCATAAAAAGATAATCAATAAAACGATTTATATAAAGTGGATCCAGAAGTTGTAGCCCCTCTCTGCCGACAATATTTTGATATTTTTCACCCTGTTGGTGGTTTTGCTGAGCAGGTGCCCCTTTTGTCATACGTTTCTTTTTAAAACATGTTTAGACTGTTCAGAATACAGATCCAGGCTCTGTCACGTTTGATTGTTGTAATTAAACTTTGTAGGTGGGGAAGGTCGGAAAGCAGCTCAGAAGCGCCTATGATTACGCACAAGCGTGACGTGTCAACCCGGTCTCACAGTAAGACCGGGTTGGAACTGTTCAGGTTTACGCAGACAATCTTTACATTTAGAATTGGCTTACAGATGTAAAATTAATGCAGTAAAATATAAAGCATTTTATTTAAATATCCATTCATTATTTTACAAACACAGAGAGCCGCATCAGATGGATGGAAGAGCCGCGGGTTGCCGACCCCTGTGCTAGCCTACTTTATTGTCCCCAGCAATTTTTAAGCCCCACTCAAGTGTATGGTTATTGTCCCCAGCAATTCTGAAAATAAACTGACGCCCTTGGGAGCTGCATGTGGCTCTTCCATCCATCTGATGCGGATCTCTGTGCTTGTAAAATAATGAATGGATGTTTAAATAAAATGTTTTATATTTTACTGCATTAATTTTACATCTGTAAGCCAATTCTAAATGTAAAGATTGTCTGCATAAACCTGAACAGTTCCAACCCGGTCTTACTGTAAGACCGGGTTGACGCGTCACGCTTGTGCGTAATCATTTAGGTGCATTCTGAGCTGACGAGGATGTCAGATTCTGGGACTCTCCTCAGACAGGCTCCTGGATGTGTCGCAGTGGCGGTTCTACATCGAATTACTCCCCGGGCGAGGCCCCCTTTGAGCGCCCCCCCCCCTCAACCGCCCCACCACCCCACCTGCACGAACACACGCATGTTTTCTACAAACAGGCATGTTTATTAGAACGACTATTGAACATTCATTTTTCTAAGTTGCACATATTTACATTAATTACTATGAAGTTGTCAGAATGTAAAGCACTATACATTATATACTGTATCAAAATATATAGAATCAAATATACAAAAACAAACAATAACTAAATATTAAGAATATATGAACATAATAGATAATAAATATTCTAAATAGCAAAAATATTTCACACATAACAAACTAAAGATAATCACTACAGCATTGCACTAAGAACAGAAAACACAAACTAAAATTAAAACCTAACGTTGATGCAAAGTCATCAATAATGTCATCACATGAAATCTGCCCCCCCTACTGAGTGATTGATACTAATCAGAGACAGGTTAGTGAGCCGCCCCTGAAACATAGGTGACCTCAGGTATGACTTGATCAAGTTTTGAAAAGCTCCTCTCAGCTTGAGCCACAGTGACTGGCAGAGCAGTCCAAAAGTTGGGGTAGATCTCCAATAGATCTCATGATCCATAATATTTTAGAATTGCCTCTGAAATTGTAATTTAAACTGACATAAATAAAACTGTAGACTACCAAAAATGCCAACTTTTACAGAACAAATCATGTAAAAAATAATCAGTGCAGCCATCTGCAATAAATAAACAGGATAGTTAGTGGTGACTGGGGTGTTTTCTTCTGCTTGTAGAGTTGTTTTATTTATTATTATGTGAACATGATCAACATGTGTTTGTTGTTGTTCAGGCAGGCCACAGGCTGCAGTGAGCATTTAACAAATCCTAGTTTGAATCAGTAAAAAACGATTCAAGGACTTTTTTCGAACCATTTGAATATTCGTTTCAATATTTCAGCCCTATTAGCTCTGTTAGCAACTAGTTGACCGAATTTAACCGTTAAAATCCCAGTTAACTGGTTCAAAAAATTGAAAACATGCATCATGAGAGCGTACATACCTTTATCTTTCTCCTCTTTTTTCTTTTTTTCCCCCTGAATGGGGCACCTGGTGGTTTTAGCCTTTTAATGTTCATCTCTTCTGTTTGGCTCTTGACTCAGTAAGTTTCCTTTAGTCAGGACTAAACAATTTGACCTTGATGGGGGTGTGACCACAAAATCGTTTTGTTTTTCCTTTTTTTATTCGGCCATTTCACACAATTCAGAGAAACCTGAAAGAATGATAGGCCTGTGTTTATGATATTATGAATGAAATATGGAAGAACGTTAAGATGTGATTGACTTTAGCCACGTTAATACAGTTGATTCAGCCCCTGCACGCTCATTTCATTTGGGAAAGACGCAGAGGTGAATTCCCCCGCCGCACCCCTCCCCTTCCTGTTCTTCATAGACACACGGTGCACGTGAACGTTCTCAGTCAGCATGAGCGCCTGCAGCTGCAGGGGGCGCCAACTTGCTGTTTCCAATCCAGACACTGTCAGATAATAGAAAACCTCGGTGCGGCGCAGATTTCCTTTTTTTTTTTTTTACTCAGCGCTTGTGCGCCCCTTTTGTGTCATGAAAAAATGCCGCCCCGGGCAACTGCCCTGTCTGCCCGTGCCTAAAACCGCTACTGATGTGTCGCCACATTGGAGACAGGAACAAGCACTATTCAGCCAAAGTTTCATAATCAGGGAACATTTTCTAAATGACAAGTCTCGCTTCAGTCGGAGGAATCTTCCTGCATGCGCTCTGGTTCTGCGACGTGCTCCAAGTCCCTCTCCACATCTTCAGCTCGCTGTGCACCTTACGTACGCGCTGACAGCGAGCTGCGCTGAGCAGTGTCCAGCTCAGATTTTCAGATGGGAATCTTTTCTTGAATCTTTCTACATCTGTGCGAAACGAATAAAGTGTCAGTTCGTCTGCATGCGTCGGGGTAATTCTTTCTATTCTTTCTCCGTCAAAATAAACTGTCAAATACGGGAACTATCCAGTCAACACAACACAAGCCCTGCTTTTAACTGTTCTGTTTTCTTGTGAAAATTGTTGCAAAGAGATATAATTAAACTTGATTAACACCAGAGCCAGGCGCACTACGCCGTTATCTCTGTCACTGTAAATGAGGGAAAAACAAAATGATCAGATCCTTTTCTGACCTTCCCCACCTACAAGGTTTAATTACAACAATCAAACGTGACAGAGCCTGGATTTGTATTCTGAACAGTCTAAACATGTTTTAAAAAGAAACGTATGACAAAAGTGGCACCTGCTCAGTAAAACCACCAACAGGGTGAAAAATATCAAAATATTGTAGGCAGAGACAGGCTACAACTTCTGGATCCACTTTATATAAATCGTTTTGATTATCGTCTTATGAAAGATAACTCTGACGTACACGAGCGACCGGTACCGGCTGCTGTCACCTGTTGAGAGCAGCTCTCTGCTGTCTGAGGGTAGGCCCCGCCCACAACGCCGCGGCTGCTGTGGCTCCCAGTGTTTTCTTTACTGTGGGAAACGGGTGATAATGGCTCTTTGATGGGAACAGGTTGCCGACCCCTGGTCGATGTCTACGCGAGGACAATAAAGTTTTGAGGTTTTATAATTACTTCTGGGGGCAGAGTTGCAATGACATGCGCACTGCGTTGCCCTAGCGCCAATTTAAAACAGAAAAGGCGGACAGGGATACGGGGCCAACATTACCAGTAATCAAAGATGTACCCGTTACATTTAAATCGGATGTCTGGGCTAATTTTGGTTTTGGGATCCTGGATGTGAAAGAATCACTTAACACAGTATTTGTTTACTATTTTTAAGTTCAGTAATATTCTATCTTAAAGCTGCTCTACCGAAAACATTATTTCTTATATTAAAGTAATTAAAGGCAGCACACTTTAAACATTATTGCTCACTATAGTTAATAGATGAATGTTCTGTTTTTCAGGAATTTTGAAATCAAAAAGAAATTGAAAACTATTCTACTGCTTTTATTAAGTAATGAAAATTTTTGTGTGAAGAATCGTGATGCCTTTCAGACTCAAATCGAATCGTTAGGCAGGTAGAGATGCACACCACTAATTAAGACTTATGCTAAACTTCCTGACGTGGGTTTATTTTTACGATTTTGGGGAAGCCAGAACATTTTTATTCTTCATTCGACCTTTGACCCGGTTTATCTTCTCTCTGAGCATCAGATAAAGGTTTGGTCTATTGAGGCTCCACTGTGATGAACATGTTACAATAAAAGCCAACCAGGTCCAAGGTGTAAACATTATTGCATTTATTAGTAACTTTGACACTGCAGGGCAGCAGTTGGAGATGCTTTAGTTTAACAGTATCCAGTTCACAAGAGATTTAGTGAACTTAGCGGGGGTGATTTTAGCACAAAAAATATAATAAAAACACGAAATGGTCACTCAGGCCAGAATGAGTTTAGTAGCTCTAGTTTTGCACATCTCAAACACATTCCTCCAATGCAGATTCTTAGCTTGAGGTTACATTGGCCAGACCACCTTGTGTCCATCCTGAAGGGGAAAAGAAATACACAAAATCATGTTTTACATTCTAACACCTGACCCCCCAAAGGAAAATAAACCAAGTCAACTCACCTGCAAATGTGCAGGTGCTCACTCCTGAAATCACCCCATTCTGCCGGTCCGTGTCAGCCAAGTTAAACGACCTTGAACGAACTGGGACGTTATTTACTTCATGCAGTAATACCTGCGAACCAGATAGGAGAACGCAGGTTTTTAATAAAAACATAAGGTTAGATATTGTCATTTACCAGCTTTTTTTTTTTTTTAATAACCGTGTCCTGTCTGGCTGTGGAGCAAACAGAATTGATGTCTGAATGCTGTAACAAGCCTTACAGATTTACTCTCAGGTGAAGCATCAAAGCTTCTGCTTTTAATGTTACGCCTGATACTTAAAACAATAACTTAAAACTTTATTGTTATTGTTTGTGAATGCTTTGTAAATCCGACCAGACACGGAATCAGGTGGAAGGAGAAAGGAAAAGACAAAAGGTGGGGAAGAGGAGAGAGGGGGAGGGGTTCCACATAAAACATCGAACAAGAGTCTGCTTCTAGACCAGCAGAAAGAAGAATAGGATAAAAAAAAGGGACACACAATGCATCAGGAGCAAGCTATCACTGTCAACTTGAAATATAAAAACCAACATTGTTTAACTGATCACACGATAAACAGTGCATTTAGTGGCAACGACAGCCTTAAGACCTGTGTTTAACGTGCCCAAGCCCATACTTTTGAGAGAACCATGTGAGCACCTGTGTGTGTACACGCGCCTGTTTATGTAAGGTTTCTCTATAAAAGAGTCCAATAGAGAGTGTGAGGGACCACAGATCTGCTCCCTAAAGATGTGTAGGAGACGGAGGGATCTCCAAGTCCCAGAGATCCAGGTGCTGGCCCAGAACACAGGAACCCCAAGGAGACTGCAACCAGAAAGGCCCCCGCCCCCCTCGAGAGGCACAGAGGATCGCCCCGGGGGGCCACAACCAGCAGCCGGCAGAGTCCCGGGAGATATCAGCGGCAAGCCCACAGGCCCGCCTGCAGCCTCCCACCCCCTAGCCGGCCGAGCCCGGGACCCAGCGACCCGGGACCCAGGGGCGACCACCCCCGCCGGGGTGAAAAAAAAAAAACCCATTTACCAGCTTAGATGAGCTGAAGTCACTTGTTGCAATGATCTGAATTGCTGACTTTTCTCCATAGTTGTACAGTACAACCACCATCTGAACATGGAAAGATGACATCATGATTACAGGAGAGCCTTTCATCAGAATTAAGGCCAATAAAAGTTATCCTACATGAGTTGTCAGGGATGCATCCTGCAGCTCAAGTTTAATCTTGCAGTGAGAGGTTGTGTTGAAGCTGGGTATAGCCTGGTTAATCACTGATCCAGGGTTGGTGTCCTCAAACAGAACCTCTACAGAAACACGGTCATCCTGTGGGTCCACGAATGAGAGGCAGCGTGGACTGATTGTAGAGTACATGGAGAACAGCGAGTTGTTGAAGGACACCTGTGGAACACACAAATAAAACCTGTTGCTTTACCACTAAGGTTCAGTTTCACTGCATTTTACTCACCCTCATCCGTGTATACACAATTCCACAGAAGTTCATGGGACACGTGTGGTGGTCCAACTCTCCAGAACCAATAAATACCACAGCCTCATAGAGATTTAACTGGCTGGCACAGACTGCAGCAGCACAGAGACAACATGAGACTTGATGTTTTCATCCATCACAGCCTGCTATAAGACATGCTTGTTTTTACCTGCCAGTAACAGAACCAGAGCTCTCAGCTTCATCATGATGAAGACACTCAGTTAAACAGAAGCAAATGAACCACACACTGGTATGACCACAGCCCAGTTAAAGCTAAAGCATCTAACATGGAAGTGATGTGATGAAGAACCTGAGAACTATTTATACAGGGAGGACTGATTAGAGGACGACAAAAAGCTGAGCTAATCAGTAGAAAGAGCTCAGGTGAGTAACGAGCAGAGTGATGACAAACAACACAAGAAAACCTGAAACTCTGAAATATTTGAGTTGTTGAGCAAGAAAAAGAGAAGAGTTCATTAAGAGTCTTTGTTTTCCCACATTTAGCATCAAATTCTTTACTTTAAAACCTCAAAATGATTCAGTAATCAAATGAAAGTTAAAGAAACTTATGACTGAATTTCAGTCATTCAAATGAAGAACTGAGCAGATGTTTGGGACCATTTTAATATTAATTTAAATTATCCAACAACTTTGTATTCATTATAAAGAAAGGAATATGTTCATAAATAATATTTATAAGAAGACTTCTGATTTTCTCAGGAATCCAAGTCGCTGTTAGATCAGACACCAGAGACGTGGCAACCCAGTATGAGGACACACCTGTGCCGTCATCATCTGTGACCTCATCAGTTCCTGCAAATGACCAGGATGATGACTTCAACCCTGATCCTGACATGTCCACTGGGACTGAATCATCAGATGATGATGTATCTCTAGAGGAGGAGC
Organism: Nothobranchius furzeri; assembly: GCF_043380555.1. Taxonomy (NCBI): domain Eukaryota; kingdom Metazoa; phylum Chordata; class Actinopteri; order Cyprinodontiformes; family Nothobranchiidae; genus Nothobranchius; species Nothobranchius furzeri. Next base: position 83,281,762 of record NC_091743.1, read on the forward strand.
CAAGCTGATCAGTAACACATTCCATCCACCCATTTTCTGAACCCGCTTGTCCACGCAGGTCGCGGGGTGGGGGGGCTGGTGCCTATCTCCAGCGGTCAATGGGCAATCAGGCAGGGTACACCCTGGACAGAGAGCCAGTCCATCACAGGGCAACAAAGAGACACACAGGACAAACAATCATGCACGCACGCACACACACACACACACACACACACACACACACACACACACACACACACACACACACACACACACACACACACACACACACACACACACACACACACACACACACACACACACACACACACACACACACACACACACACACACACACACACACACACACACACACACCTAAGGACAATTTAGACAGACCAATCAATTTAGACTGTGGGAGGAAGCCGGAGTACCCGGAGAGAACCCGCGCATGCACAGGGAGAACATGCAAACTCCATGCAGAAAGATCCCAGGCCGGGAAGCGAACCCAGGACCTTCGTGCTGCAAGGCAACAGCTCTAACCATGAACAATAAACCCCTTTTTAAATTTGTGATGTTAATTATACATTTTGCATTTTAGCCAACCATCAAGGGCTTTATTTGCAATATAGTCCAAAAGTGAATTTGTATTACTTTGTTCAAGTTACCTCACAGAAGTGATGTTTAAAATTAAAAAAGCTAAATATTCTGGAACTGTTCATCGGGACTCGGTATAGGTAGATTCTCAAAATCAAATGACTGACTCGAGGGCAAAAAAAACCTGATCGGGACATCCCCAACTAGAACCAGATCGCATCAAGACCACTTCTTAAAATACCTGATTCAGAGCCTTGTTTGTCCCCCAGACTGTATTAAACAGTTTGCGTCAGCTACAGAAGCCCATCAAGGCGCCACAAAGACTGTTAGCTTTTAGATGATGGTACCATCAGATGAAATACTAGATTAAGACTTATTCTGTACATGGGATTTTTACGATTTGAGGAAGCCAGAACATTTTTATATTCTTCACTCTACCTTTGACCCTCTGTTTATCCTGAGCATAAGATAAAGGTTTAATCTATTGAGGCTCCACTGTGATGAACATGTTACAATAAAAGCCAACCAGGTCCAAGTTTTAAACATTAAATTGCATTTATTAGCAACTTTGACACTGCAGGGCAGCAGTTTGGAGATGCTTTAGTTTTTTGAACAGTGTCCTGTTCAAGAGATTTAGTGAGGTTAGCAGGAGTGATTTTAGCACAAAGACAGAGTCACTCAGGCCAGAATGAGTTTAGTAGCTTTAGTTTTGCACATCAGACACATTTCTCCAATGCAGATTCTTAGCTTGAGGTTACATTGGTCAGACCACCTTGTGTCCTTCCTGAAGGGGAAAAGAATCAAAAATATGTTTTACATTTTAACACCTGAGGTTTTTGTTAAAAAGACAGATTAAAATAGTCAGCATTTACCAGCTTAGATGAACTGAAGTCATTTGTTGCAATGATCTGAATTGCTGACTTTTCTCCAAAGTTGTACAGTAAAACCACCATCTGAATACAAGACATCTCAGATTACAGGAGAGCCCTTCATCAGAATTAAGGCCAATAAAAGTTATCCTACATGAGTTCTCAGGGCTTCATCCTGCAGCTCAAGTTTAATCTTGCAGTGAGAGGTTGTGTTGAAGCTGGGCAGAGCCTGGTTAATCACTGTGCTAGGGTGGGTGTCCTCAAACAGAACCTCTACAGAAACACGGTCATCCTGTGGGTCCACGAACGAGAGGCAGTCTGGGCTGACTGTAGAGCAGATGGAGAACAGCGAGTTGTTGAAGGACACCTGTGGAACACACAAATAAAACCTGTTGACGGGAGGCGACAAACGACCGCGATGGTCGCTGGTCGCTTTAGTTACCCGACACACGGGAGGCGATCCGCGTCAGCGGCAAAAGCCGTTACGCGTTCCGTTCCATGGCGAAATTGAAACTTGCGTTGTTTTGTTTGGCTGTGTCAGGTTGGAGGGAATTAAGATTATTTAAGCGGTTCAGAGTTGAAAAAGTGGTAGATATGATGTTTCACAAGGTGCTGCTAGAGTTAAGTGAAATCTTACTTCTGCTTTTACTATAAAACATAATAATAATCAACTTCTCCTTCATGTTTGCTCGGAGATGTACGGAGCATCCTGTCCGCTCATTGGTCAGTGAATGAAACCTCCGTTGATTGGTCCTCGTCCGAGCGACAGCGATGAAAAGTTGAAAATGTTTCAACTTTCTGGGATCGCGTCGCTGGGTCGCCTGTGCACGAGCGCAAAATTTCACACGCACGTTTTTCGCCTTTCGCTTGGTAGGAGGGTATGGGGTGCCATTTGTAAAGTCAAACAGTCATAATCTAACCGCAATATTTTTGGTTATTTAGCATATCATAAGAGAAAAACTTGGGAGTTCATTTTTTTGAAGTCATATTTTCATCATGTTATTCATACATTTATAAATGTTAAAGTTTCCAAATATATATTTAGTTAGCAAGCTAAATATTTCATCTATGGTTAAATATTTATTTTGCAAACTAAATATTTAGGTCTGATCTAAATATTTAGTTTGTAAAATATTGAATTCACTAACTAAATATTTAATTTACTAATTAAAATTTTATTTTGGAACTAAATATTTAATTTGTTAATTAAGTATTTGTTTTCTGTAATAAATATTTAGATCCCAGCTAAAGATTTATTTTGGAGCTAAACATTTAGTTTGCAAAATCAGTATTTGGGAAATAAATATTTAAGGCTGACCCAAAAATATAAAATATAGTGGAGCTAAATAACATCGTGAAAAAATAAATATTTAGCCGGTACTTAAACATTTAGCTAATATGCAAATTTGCTTGCCAATGAGCAGAAATTGATCACCAAAATAGAAGCTGGATCTCGTTGACTTCTTTGTAAACGCTTGCTCTAAAACAGAACTGGTTTTATCTCCGGTTCTATTCTTCTGAACATGCCCAACGTGTTGGCTAAAGAAGATTAGAACCGGAGTTAAAACAAGTTCTGGTTCGGAGCAAGAGTTTATAAAGAAGCCAACGAGATCCAGCTTTTATTTTGTAATCAACTTCCGCTTATTGGCGAGCGAATTTGCACATTAGCTAAATGTTTAAGTACCAGCTAAATATTTATTTTCCACAATGTTATTTAGCTCCACACTATATTTTATATTTTTGGGTCAGACTTAAATATTTATTTGCCAAATACTGATTTTGCAAACTAAATATTTAGCTCCAAAATAAATCTTTAGCTGGGATCTAAATATTTTTTTCGGAAAATAAATTTTTAATTTATAAATTAAATACTTAGTTCCAAAATAAATATTTAATTAGTAAATTAAATATTTAGTTAGTGAATTAAATATTTATTTTACAAACTAAATATTTAGATCAGACCTAAATATTTAGTTTGCAAAATAAATATTTAACTATAAATTAAATATTTAGCTTGCTAACTAAATATATATTTGGAAACTTTAACATTTATAAATGTATGAATAACATGGTGAAAATATGACTTCGAAAAAGTGAACTCCCAATTTTTTCTCTTATGATATGCTAAATAACCAAAAATATTGCGGTTAGATTATGACTAGTTGACTGCTTGACTTTACAAATGGCACCCCATAGAAGGGAGACCCGCGATTGTCGCTTTGTCGCGCAAGTCTCATTGAAAATGAATGGAGGAGAGTCGATGTCGCCTCCCGTGTGTCGAGCCCACCAGGTTCAGTTTCACTGCATCTAACTCACCCTCATCCGTCTGTACACAATTCCACAGACGTTCATGGGACACATGTGGATGTCCAACTCTCCAGAGCCAACAAATACCACAGCCTCATTGAGATTAAACTGACTGGCACAGACTGCAGCAGCAAAGAGACAACATGAGACTTGATGTTTTCATCCATCACAGCCTGCTATAAGACATGTTTGTTTTTACCTGCCAGTAACAGAACCAGAGCTCTCAGCTTCATCATGAGGGGGACACTCAGCTAGACAGACTCAAATGAACCACACACTGGTATGCCCACAGCCCAGCTTAAAGTATCTAACATGGAAGTGATGTGATGAAGAACCTGAGAACTATTTATACAGGGAGGACTGATTAGAGGATGACAAAAAGCTGAGCTAATCAGTAGACAGAGTTCAGGTGAGTAACGAGCAGAGTGATGACAAACAACACAAGAAAACCTGAAACTTTGAAATATTTGATTTGTTGAGTAAGAAAAAGAGAAGAGTTCATTAAGAGTCTTTGTTTTCCCACATTTAGCATCAAATTCTTTCCAGTCATTTTCAAATTTCAGTCATTCAAATGAAGAACTGAGCAGTCGTTTGGGACCATTTTAATATTAATTTAAATTATCCAACAACTTTGTATTCATTATAAAGAAAGGAATATGTTCATAAATAATATTTATAAGATGACTTCTGATTTTCTCAGGAATCCAAGTCGCTGTTAGATCAGACACCAGAGATGTGGCAACCCAGTATGAGGACACACCTGTGCCGTCATCATCTGTGACCTCATCAGTTCCTGCAAATGACCAGGATGATGACTTCTACCCTGATCCTGACATGTCCATTGGGACTGAATCATCAGATGATGATGTGTCTCTAGAGGAGGAGCCAAGCTGGTCAGTAACACATTCCATGAACAATAAACCCCTTTTTAAATTTGTGATGTTGTGTTAAAAATTATACATTTTGCATTTTAGCCAACCCTCAAGGGCAGACACATACATTGTCTGTCATGATGAGCTGATGGAGCTGTTCTCCTTGCAAACCATGCAAGGAGTGTGAGCTCCATGGTTCGGGTTGGTGCGATAGACCGGGTGCTGCGTGAGTTGTCGGCAGATTCTGGTCTCAGTTTTCAACCGGTGTCTTACTCCTGGTCCTCCTCTGACTCTGTCGTTTTCTTCACCGCTTGCATCAACTGTTGTTTGTCTCTTGGGTTGGTGTTTGTCCTGTTCCGTCACTTCTCCGCACGGTGGGCCTCCTTAATGGACTCGGCTCGCAGCTTGGGAAACCAACTATTTAGAGCTCTTGTACCAACGGTGCCAGTCCGTGATGGTCCGATGACCAGGAACCTCCGCCTGTGCCGGTCGATCCGGTACCTTCGGGTGGTTTCATTAGTTTTAGATTTTTCTGTCCCTTAGTTCTCTGTTTCAGTTTACACAAGATCTGTTTGTGTTTGTGTGTGTGCATGGATTTATTTCCTGTCTAAACATGTCATGCAGACTTGGGTGACTTGAGATGGTCATGCTGTGGGTTCCTGAAGTCCTGTGATGACTAAGTCAGTGACCGTTAAAGACGAGTAATCCCGCAAACTGATGTGTTAATCCAAATTCTATTTTGTTAAATTTTCCAATTTTTAGATCTTTTGGGGGTTTTCAATTGTAGCGTCATGAAATGTCCTGTTTTTGACCTAAAGGTCATGTTCTGCTGCGTCTGCTCAAGTGGAGACATAATGTCTCTGACACAGTGTCTTGCCCAAGATATTTCATTAATAACCATTAATGTGCATCAGTGCCACCGCTGGGCTCTCTATCAGGCGTACCGTGGTTGGCGGACATTCTTTTTGGGCCAACAGTACCGACGCTTTTTATGCCGACTTCGGACTGGTCCATAATAGCAGTAAGCTATTAGTGGCCCTATTAACATTTGGACTGTCTCATTTTTCTAACCAAACCCTTTTCGCTCTGGTCCTGCATTTTGCAAAAATAATAAAAAGATGGCAGCGTGATTGGTTCGGCGTCTGCAGTGATGCGGACGCTGAGCCGATCTGTCGTGGGGAAGAGGGAGCTGAGCCAGAAAGCCAGGCTCTCGATTTACCGGTCGATCTACGTCCCAATCCTCACCTATGGTCATGAGCTTTGGGTAATGACCGAAAGAACGAGATCGCGGATACAAGCGGCCGAAATGAGTTTCCTCCGTAGGGTGGCCGGGCTCAGCCTTAGAGATAGGGTGAGGAGCTCGGACATTCGGGAGGGACTCGGAGTAGAACCGCTGCTCCTCCGGATCGAAAGGAGCCAGTTGAGGTGGTTTGGGCATCTGGTCAGGATGCCTCCTGGACGCCTCCCCGGGGAGGTGTTTCGGGCATGTCCTGCCGGCAGAAGGCCCCCGGGTCGACCCAGGACACGTTGGAGAGGTTACATCTCCAATCTGGTCCGGGAACGCCTTGGGGTCCTGCCGGAGGAGCTGGTGGACAAGGCCGGGGAGAGGACGGCCTGGAGCTCCCTAGTTGGGATGCTGCCCCCGCGACCCGGACCCGGATAAGCGGAGGAAGACGAGACGAGACGAGGCAGCGTGATTGTGTCCGGATCACTTGCTCATTAACACACACGGGTCTGTGGCAGGTGGACCTGTGATTAGAGCTAACGTTATCTATTTGGATTGTATGAGGTGGAGAGAAATTTCAAAAGAAGGGCAGAGAGACTGCGAGAAATAAACTCGCTGTTCAAGCAAACACTGTGAAATGCCACTCCTGGCCGACGTTGAAGAACTGTAAGGCCTTGTCCAGCGAATACGTGTCAGCCACCGGAAATTCCTCGTCGGCGGCAGGGGTGAAGTACTCGACCCGGCGGATCTTTTCAGCCACGGGCAGAGGGGCACAAAACGGGCACGAGGCCTGTGGGGTCAAGGCCAGGCCAGCGTGATGAGCCCCGAGACAGACCTCACACTTGGCATGCAGGTCGCCACTGAAGATGGAGCCCGTCTGGCAGGCCGGGCAGGTCCTGGCGTCGCTGGACATGGTAGGAGAATACTTCTTGGATAAATGCTCTTTAAAGGAAGCTCTTAAGCTTGCCTTGAAGAGATAATGGAGGCGAACAGTGGAGTCGCTCCACTTATATACTCACAGGGGTGCCCACCATTGGTAGGCGTACATTTAAGCTCTTCATGATTGGCTGATGCTGAGATCATCCTTCCAATAGCAGCTAGCTTAAGGGCTAAGACTAGATGAAATAGAACAATTGTTCCCTCTGTAATTCACCACTTGATGGGGTAAAAGAGTCAAATAAAAATACCTCAATAAAATTAAAAGTGAAAGACTGTTACAACCCCTAACCTTACTTACAGGGTTTTACACCCTTGGAAGCATCAGCAGAACCAACTGCTATTGAGTCTCTCACATCACTGTGAAGGAATGTTGTACCACTCCTTTTTTTACAGAATATGGTTTTCCAACATCTAGGTAAAGAGCCAATCCATGGTTCAGTTAAATATGAACAGTCATCCAGGCCCAGACCATCACTGCCACCACCGTGTTTGACTGATGGCATGACGCTTCAGTTAGTTTTACTCTAGATGAACAGGACAGACGCCTTCCAGAAACGTCTGTTTTTGATTATTCAATCCACAGAACATTTTCTCTGAAGTCTTTGGGTTCTTCAAGGACTTTTAGGAGGTAACTGAGACGAGTCTTTGTGTAATTCTTTGGTCAGAAGTGGTTTTGATCATAGAACTTTCTTGTGGAGATGATTTCAGCCTACTCCATGATGTCAGACAAGTTCTTCTGAAGTTATTCATGAAAGTGTTAGTTTACAAGCGTTGGTGTGAACATTTTTATTCATAAGTTAACATTAACTCACTAAAACAGAATTTTTTTTTAGTTTAATGAACAAAAACTTACATTCAAACTGACCTTACACTTTTTTTATAATTATTATTTTGTGTTATAATGACAGACAGGAAGAACAAAAATGGAAAGTGTATCTTCACACAGCTACCTTCAAATAAAACCTGGTAAAGACACAAGAAACAAGGTTCAGAAAACATCTCAGTACCAACTTTAATTGATTTTTGTGCCTACAAACAATCACTTTAGTATCTCTTTCTCATGAGCTTTAAATCTTCCATGAGACACAAGCGTTCACAATTGACCTAAATATTCTTATTTTACCATTTACCATTTAAATTATTATTTTACTGCCCCTTAAATAGGAAAGAAAATGGTACCAATGTCACATATAATCAACACACTCAACTAAAGGTATCTTTTCACCATATTAAGCTAACTCTCAAAAATGCTTTTGCTTTATATTCCCAATCAACCATTTTCTCAATGAATCAGATCAACGTTTCTGCTTCTGCCACCAGGATGTTTCGATGGTTATATGATTCCGAGCACCTAAAAAGATTTATAAAAGCACACATTATCACTTTTTTTGTTTGTACAAAAACTTAAATCAAATCACATCTTTGCTGTTTTTAGTCAGATTCCTGCCACTTAAGGGAAATATTAGCAAAATGGTGCTCCATATACACCATTATCATGGTCATACTTGTGATATATCAAGTGACTTTTAATTTTTTTAGGTTGTGCAGATAGGCTAACCTTCCAGCAATCAGATATCTACTCCGTTATTATAAAGAGAGGTGCAGCTACGGTTTGTCATTGAATGAAAAACTGATTCAGAAAACGGAATTTAACTTAAGTCATGAACATTGAATCATTACAATTCTAAAGTTGAATACATTTTTTAATGATCTATGTCATTAATTAAATTATTGTAATGCATTCTGTTCTAAATTTTTCTGACCTCATTTACTCCTCGTCTCCTTTTTTGTTCCTCCCCGTCTTCATTAGAGTGCCCTGCACCTGATGGAGATAGAAAGAGCCATTTTTCAAATTCATAAAACAAACATCCAAAGGAAACAAAGGTAAAGTTCTCGTAACTTGTTCTTCTTATTCAGTCTGTCAAAGAGGAACTTCACTCATTTTTTAATACATTTGCAGGGGTCTCTAGTAGGACTGAATGCCTTATAAGTCATACTCTGGGGAAAAAAATAGCTCAGGTGCGCCTGTTTCAGCACGGAGAATTTAGCCAGAGGAGAAAGAAGCTTCAGACGACAGGTTTTGGAGTCTTATTTCCTGATATCTGGACATCTCGCCTCAGATTGGCCAACATACACGACTCCACCACTGACTCTGTCTGCTTTACAATGTTGATGTTTTATCTCCACAAATAACTCAAGCCATGTTCAGAAAATCTGAGGCCTGTTTGGTGGATTCCTCCGATAAAGATTTAAAATAGAGTTTGAATTGAATTGAACTGAATAGAATTTGAATTTATTCAGTCAAAACATAATAATATAATCAATAACACATTACATTACATTACATTTAAAGTGACTGAAAAGGCTCAGGCCGAAGCAACATGCTTATATTGATGCCTGACCTTTTCAACAAATTAAACAAATTAATCTACCCCTTTAACACAAATCTGCACAATTTTAGCAAAATAGAAAAGAAGAAGAAGAGAAATATGCACCATTTAGTCAAATAAGTTCACAATACTCTTACATTTATAACACAACTTATAAATTCTTGTAACCATCAAAAATTATCATCAAAACCATCATTTTAAACAACAAAAGGATGGTTGAGTTAAATCACTGCATCTCAGACCGTAATACCAGCTAGATTTACCCAGCGTTGTAGTGACAGATCTCCTTAGGTCCGCATAAGCTGTTCAGAGTAAGATCTGCTGTTGGGCTACAGACGGCGTTCTCGCAGGTCTTTGGGAACTTCTTCGATTTACCAGGTAGTATAATTTTGCCTGCCAGGGGGTGATAGAAAGTTTATGCAAATACTAAATTAGAACACTAGTCAAATGTAAATCTAGAATTTAAGAAACAGATGTAAATTGTGTGTTACAACTTTTGTTTCAGGTCTTGCCTTTTTTAAGATTGACTCACCTGAGAATCTGCAGCCGCTGCCATCCAGGATTACACCGTTTTTCCAGTCAGCTAATCTGTAGGATCCTGTTATCACCGCATTGTTGGGCACCACAACATGAATGTTCTGGAAAACGAAGTTAGAAGGAAATCAAAACATGGTTAATTGTACAACACTGGGCTACAGCAAGTAACATGTAAAATTATTGAACCAATGGGAAATATCGTCTCTCGTCTCGTCTCATCTCCCTCCGCTTATCCGGGTCCGGGTCGCGGGGGCAGCATCCCAACTAGGGAGCTCCAGACCGTCCTCTCCCCGGCCACCTCCACCAGTTCCTCCGGCAGGACCCCAAGGCGTTCCCGGACCAGACTGGAGATGTAACCTCTCCAACGTGTCCTGGGTCGACCCGGGGGCCTCCTGCCGGCAGGACATGCCCGAAACACCTCCCCAGGGAGGCGTCCAGGAGGCATCCTGACCAGATGCTCAAACCACCTCAACTGGCTCCTCTCGATCCGGAGGAGCAGCGGTTCTACTCCGAGTCCCTCCCGAATGTCCGAGCTCCTCACCCTATCTCTAAGGCTGAGCCCAGCCACCCTACGGAGGAAACTCATTTCGGCCGCTTGTATCCGCGATCTCGTTCTTTCGGTCCTTACCCAAAGCTCATGACCATAGGTGAGGATTGGGACGTAGATCGACCGGTAAATCGAGAGCCTGGCTTTCTGGCTCAGCTCCCTCTTCACCACGACAGATTGGCTCAGCGTCCGCATCACTGCAGACGCCGAACCAATCCGCTTGTCGATCTCCCGATCCCTCCTACCCTCACTCGTGAACAAGACCCCGAGATACTTAAACTCCTCCACTTGAGGTAGGACCTCTCCCCCGACCCAGAGTTGGCAAGCCACCCTTTTCCGGTCGAGAACCATGGTCTCAGATTTGGAGGTGCTGATCCTCATCCCAATGGGAAATATCACTTCCTGTTTCCTTAAAGTCCTAATTAAAAAATGAGATCATACAGTAAACATTATTTGCCACCCCTCCAATTTACAGGACAGAACCAGAAAGAGCTGGTCAGGGGAAATCATTTCTGGTTTCTGCAGCTTAAACACCGTAAAAACAGGACTTGAATCACTTAGAGACGTTTTAAAACATCTGTACTCACAAGCATCGTCTCAGTGAAGAGGCTGGTTGGAATGAACTGCAGAGCTGTTTGTTTTCCAAAGTTGTAGATAATGTAAGTCAGCTGAACACAGATCAACAGAACTTTAAACACCTCTTGAATCAGATTGAAAAGAACAGTTTATCTGAAACTGAAACACTCACATGAGTCCTGGACGTGGCATCTTTCAGCTCAAACTTAAGAATACAGTGTGAGGTGGAATGGAAGTTTTTGAGCGTTTGATGGATCACTGATCCAGGACCTGTTGTCTTTTGCTGAACCTCCACTGTTGCTCGGTCAGCCTGCGGGTCGTACAGGTACATGCATTCTGGGATCAGTGCTCCGCATATCCTAACAACAGGATAATCAAAGATCATCTGTCAAAGAAAGAAGAACACACAGATATAAGTCACACACCAAACCTTTACCTTCTGTGGATTAAACTAACACATTTAAAAGCAAATTCATCCAAATGCTTTGAGGCTAGCAGGCAGCAGGAGCCTTTGGTGTTATTGTGGATTTAATTGTTTAATTCCCTGGAAGCTGAAAAAATTTACTAATCTGTTGTGTTGACACGGAGGCTTGTCAAGTTTCAGATGCTTTTAAAGCTTTTAATCTGAGAAACCTTCAGGTTCTAGGAAGATACAAATTTAAGAGCCAAACATATTTAAAAATTTATCCAGTTTAATATACTGATTATATTTATATGATATATTAAAGTAAAATCTCAAAACACCCAAACTTGTTGCTAGAATCACTAATAAAATTCAAATAAAATCTATGAATGAGCTTAATTTTTAATTTCTCTTCATATTCAGTCGAACAGCTGCTCAGAAATGCACAGGCCGTCGGGTAATTAAATGAGGATGAAAAGGTTAAAAACAATCTCATTTCACGCACTTGCAACTCAGTGTGTTGTATTCCAAAGTACGTGACAGGACAGGCGCTGTGGTCGACCACACCTGTACCAATAACCATCACACCCTGGTACAGGTGAAACTGGCTGCTGGTGACTGCAGGAAGAAAAAAGGAAATGAGACCTCATGTTTTCATCCATCACAGCCTCCCATAAGACACGTTTGTTCTTACCTGCCAGGAAGAAAACCAGAGCTCCTGACTTCAGCATGACGGACTCAAAGTAAACTGGTGGAGAAAAGAGAAGTTGGTAATCTCTGTTCTTTAGTTTAGTAAAATATACACAAAATTACCTAAATAAAGCCCAGTCTTATGCGTGGGCTAGAGTACGGTTGCATGAAATACATTTTAAACAAACAGAAAAACGATCTTACTGTGTGGAGGCAGGAGGAGAAGCTCTGCAGGAGGAGGTTGATGCTTCAGCTTACTATCAGGTGTGTCTCTGGCTTTTTGTGCAAGTCAGTTTGGTTCACGCCCCTAAAACACTGATGCCCCAGATTCCTGATCTTTATAATTTAGTGGAACTTGGTATTTAGGTCAGACACGTTGTGCAGCATTCACTTCTGAGTTGTTGGAGTTTGCTCAGATAACCAAACATTTTAAGTGCTTCAAAAGATTCAGTCACGTTTCACCAACCAGTTTAAAAGTAACTCAGAAAAAGCAAAAGACTTCTGCAGCTTTTATTGTTGGGTCCTTCTTTAGCCTCATCCATTTCATGATGTTTTTGTCGTTCAGAAAAATATGAGACTCACAAAAGCCTTGTTGATCTTCTTTCAACCTCTGTTCTTCTTAAGATTTTTGACCTAATTGGTTCATACTTTAAGGATGTTATTAATTTATTCTTCCAATCCATCATTGTGCTCTCTGTTTTCAAACATGTTGTTATTGAAACTATCATTAAAAACAGTATGGACTCCTCTCAGCCTAAACATGACAGGCCCATTTCTAAACTGCCCTTTATCTGTTTGGAATAAAGTTGTGGCTGATTAACGAATTGCTTTTCTGGAACTACACAAAAGTTTTGATAAGTTCTAATCTGGTTTTCATAAAAAGCATTCAACAGAAACAGCTTTGCTGACGTCATGATGGCTGTAGACAACGGGGAATTCACAGTGTTAGTGGCTTATTGTTAGATCTTCCTGCAGCTTTTGACACTGTTGATCACGGCACCTTAATTAACAGCCTTTGTGACTCGATGGGGATCTCTGGAACGGTTCTAGGCTGGTTTAGATCACACCTTTCTAACAGAAGTTACAGTGTCTGTATAAACCAAATCATGTCAAATTCTACCGATCTGTTCTGTGGGGTACCCCAAGGCTCTGTTTGGAGTCCACTGTTGTTTCTACTGTACATACACCCACCAAAACAGTATTTGTTTTTCACTTAAGAAACATCTCCAAAAGGTTGGTGTCAAAACATGAAATTGAAATGTTATTCATGCCTTTATCTCCTCCTGTCTAGATTAATGCAACACACTTTCACTTGTTTTAACAAAAAAGCCCTTGACCGCCTTCAGTTGGTCCAGAACTCTGCAGCAGGGCTCCTAACTGGAGCAAACAGAAGAGCACACATCCCCCCATTCTAATGTCTCTGCACTGGTTACCCGTTAACTTTAGAATATATTTTAAAATCCTGACTATAACTTTCAGGGCTTTACATGGTCAAGCTCCTCCCTATATTACTGAACTGCTAAAGCCTTATGCTCCAACCTGAGTCCTCACGTCCACCCACCAGAACCTTCTAGAAGTTCCAAAGACCAGATATAAAAGTCGAGGTGATCACTCCTTCCAGGTTGTTGCACCTTGACATTGGAATGAACTTCCTTTTCTTTTTACGTTGTATTGGTAGTTTGGACACATTATAAAGTAGCAGTAAACCTACCTTGTTTTTAATTTTCCATTTGTTTTATGATCTTTGTTTATATGGGTTACCGTGGAGCACTTAGTCAAAGTGCTATATGAATAAAACATTTCTTTCAGTTTAAAAATATGTTACTGATCTCTGGTTATAGACATTGTTTATAATGTTATCCTGTCCTAATTCTGTGTTCCGAGAAAAGACGGGACTTAACGACAGATGACATTGGCCTGATATGGTATATCAGTAATGAACATACGCTGCTTTTATAGATACCAAGAAGATACCACATTACCTCAATTGATGTGACATGTTTCAAGGCTGATCTCACAAAGATGTCACCATAAGTTACCTCAGGCTTGCACACACAGATTCACACTTATCTTTTGTACACTCAATAATAAGCATAAGAAAGCTTTTAGAAACAAAGCTAGTCATTTGTTTCTAAAGTTCAAACCACTGTCCAGGGACACAAAACCTAAGATGATAAATTGATCATGTGCCTTGAAGTGAGACGGTTGTTCAGGGAGATATCTAATCTGACTGTATCACAGGTGAATGACCATTACCTGTTATCCTTTAGTTTTCAACATATCTTCCAACAATGAGAATTCTAGTCAAAGTTCTGGAAAGGGGATGTTTGTCCTAGGAAAGTGTGTAATCTACCGAAGCTGAACGTCTTGTGTTTTCACCTTCATGAGCATTTCCTAACTTGGTCCTGTATATAAATGGTGTCATGGATATCACGGGAATGATGCCACTCTGTATGAGATCAATCCTGAGAGGACAAATGTTGATGATTGGAGCTAAAGCTCAAAGTTGCAGGACTCGTGCACACAAGGGCCAGTAATGTGTCACATCCTCTCAGTCTTCATCTTCCACTTAGTTCTCTACCTACAAATCCTCAGCCTAGAACTTCACTTCCCATCATCCCTCTCTCACCGCTTTTCCCCCTACGTCATCGCCGTCATTGATAAAAGGAGGAAGTACAAACCACATACTCACTCAGTCATCGATTTACGAATCTATGTCAGAGATTCGAGCTATCCAGCTCATCCCGCCAGCTGTTTATTTGAGCTTCCCAGCTCTTCAGGCATTTCGCCTCAGCTCAAAGTAAGTAAATTCCTTACTTTTCAGAACAACGCCGTGTTCCCGTTTACACTCAGGTTCGGCACCGTTGCTCCTAGATTAACTGCGTGGCCGCAGTCCCCAATGCTCGTTCTTCCGCATCTGGGTTCTCCCAACCATGCTACACTCCCACACCACCCACATCGGCGGTGTGAGACCCGATCGTTACATTATGCACCTGTGACTGGATCATTCTTGGCAGAACTTGAAACTCTACAAAAACAGGAAATTACCAGAACCTTAAAGGAGCCAAATCATGCCATTTTAAACCTTTAAGAACAAATGTAGGCACAATATAATGATAAAATATTACTGCTGGCATTAATGGGATGTCATTTAATCTAAAATATGAGTTATCTGGTCCCTCGTTCTGTGGGAACTTTACCGCCCATGTGAGCAATGACAGTGACACCTGGAGATGTGTGGTGGGGATGAATGACCCCCGTCATCTGAATTAGACCGGTGTTTTGTTGTTGGACAGGACTTCTGTGCTCCTCATGAACTGTCCATAAAGAACACCATGGTCAGAAAAAAAGGTGTCAATGTGCTCTTGGCACCAGGATACCTTAGGCTGCAGCCTGCAGCTCGATGATCGACTTTGTTGTCGTCTCATCTGACCTGCGGCCGCATGTCTTGGACACTCGGGTGAAGAGAGGGAGAAGTGACTTGGCTTTGGTGGTGGGGAGGATGCCGATCAGAACTGGCCCAAATGCATTGTGAGTGTCTGCTGGGAACGTCTGGCGGAGTCTCCTTACAGAAGAAGTTTCAATTCCCACCTCCAAAATGTTCCAAAGGAGGCAGAGGACATTGAGTCCGAGAGGACCATGTTTCTTGCAACCATTATCGAGGCGGCCGACTGGAGCTGTGGCCGCAGGGTCATCTTTGCCTGTTGTGGTGACATTCCCTGACCCCGCTGGTGGCCACCGACGGTGGTTGCAGAGACAAAAACCCAGGTGTGGGAGGAGTTTGGTGAGACCATGGAGCAAGACTTCCGTATGGTTTAGAGGAGATTCTGGTCCACCATCCAGCGCTTTGGAAGGGGAAAGCAGTGTGCTATCAACACTGTTTATAGTAGAGATGGTGTGCTCAGTATGTTGTGGATAGGTGGGCAGAGTACTTAAAAGACCTCCTCAATCCCACCAGCACGTCTTCCAGTGAGGAGGCAAAATCCAGGGACTTTGGGTTGGGCTCTCAATCTCTGGTGCTGAGGTCACTAAGGTGGTCAATTAGCTCCTAGGTGGCAAGACTCTGGGGGTTGATGAGATGTTGTGGGACTGTGTTGGCTGATGAGGCTCTGCCCTAAACTCGAGTTGTAATATCCATTTTAAAGTGTTTATTGAAAGCTAGAATTCTGCTCCAGCTTACCTTGAAGAAAATATGTAGCTGTTTATGCTTTCGAATGATGATCTGTTATGTTCAGTAGAATACATTTTACAATCATTACTTTATATTTTATTTCCAAAGTTTCATGTGATGAAACATGTTCGAAGTTACAAAACTTGGTACAAGTTACGCTGAATATTGTCCCAATCCTAGCTCCATATACTTGTCCGTGAAAAGTTCATCAACTCTGCATCAGCCAAGGTATTCCTTAAATATTAAGCAAATAAGCAGTAGTCTAACACTGTTGGTAAGTTCTGGTCGGCGCTCAGTTTCCTATTGAATGGAGTATGGCGTTAGATCCGTGCCACAACCCGTGCACGCGCATTGGGTCCACATCGCGCGTGTGAACGGGACTCGCGAGTGAAAATATACATGGCGAGAGGTCATTTGTGCACTGAGAGGGAGCAAACTGTGTCTGTGAGCGCACAAGGATGTGCACAAGTGACAAACCTGCGTGCGCGCGTTGCCAACGAGCACACGGCAGAGGAAAACGTGCGCGCGCGGCAGCCTCTCTGCGCGCTCGGTTTCTGACTCTGCTCGCTCGGCTGTTAGCTACAACAACAACTACTGAATATCAGATTTTTTTATATAGATATAGCTCCTATCATTTTGGTCCGACAGGAAGCCAATGGGCCAATGAGGTAGAGGGTAAAGTGCGGGCAAAACTAACCAATCAGAGGACAGAGAAGATCTGCCACAGGCCACCCCTCCATAGTGCCAAAACCCCTAACAGCCAAGCGAGCGGAGTCAGAAACCGAGCGCGCAGAGAGGCTGCCGCGCGTTGGCAACGCACACACGCAGGTTTGTCACTTGTGCACATCCTTGTGCGCTCACAGACACAGTTTGCTCCCTCTCAGTGCACAAATGACCTCTCGCCATGTATATTGTCACTCGCGAGTCCCGTTCACACGCGCGATGTGGACCCAATCCGCATGCACGGGTTGTGGCACGGGTCTAACGCTATAATGGAGCTCTGTGGGGCAGGGAGAGTGCTTAGCAAAAAAAATAAAAATAAAAAATAAAGACTTATTGCTCACTTTTACGGATTTCTGAAAAATCATACATTATTTCTGAAAGAGGAAAACTCCGGAAAGCAGCTTTCAGACGGAAAAGGGTAAAATGCCTTCAGGGATGAGGTCCTGCCTCAAGTGGTGGAGTATTCCGGGGTCTTGTTTACTAGTGAGGGGAGGATAGAACGGTTGGCGCTGCATCTGCAGTGAAGCGGGCATTGTACAGATCTGTCGTGGTAAAGAGAGCTGAGCAGGAAACACACAGCGCCGAACACATCAGGGTGTTAGTTTGCACATCAGAGATGAGAGTGTGTGACGCTGTGCCCACACTCATCTCTGTGATCGCAATTTAGCAGGGAGGAGATTGGCGCATGCATAATGCCTGGGACAATCATTACATAACACGATGGGATCTGTAAATATTGGTGGGGTCACATCTGTAAAAGAGGATAAATGAAAAATGAATAGCACTTCAGAAATATGAAGAGATGAGTAAAAACAAGACACGGGAGTGAGCCACTCGGACCTCTCTGTAATTCCTACTTTAAATAGCAATAATTAAAGTTATCCTAGTTCTAATTGAAATACATCATCTTTCTCCTTGCTACTTAACAGACCTCATTATTATTGCCACCCCATCAGCCTCACTTAGATCCTCTTCCCCCCTCCACTTTGTTGCTCCTCCTTCATGCCTCACTATGCAGAACAAAGCTTCAGTCTTTGGAACGCTCTCCCCCCAGACATCAGAAACAGTGACTGCCTCACCCTTTCCAAATCCGGACTCAAGACTCATCTGTTCAAACTGCTTATGACTTGTGACTGATTTGTTTTAATCTTGGTATTTTACGGTATTTTACTGTGGTTTATCTTGTGAATTGACCTTGGGTGTTTTGAAAGGCACTTTTAAATAAAATGTATTATTATTAATTGTATTCTAATTAGTCAAAATAGCAAATGAAGACACCAACAGCAATGTTATTACTATAGAAATTATTTTTAAGGTTACCCATAAAAACAACTGCTGGTAGGGATTAAGTTAGAGATAGTTTATCTCAGAATCCCTAAAAACCTAAGGTGGCCTTTTTAAAATGTATTAGGCAGACTGCATATGTAATCCAGATATCTATAACTCTAGTAGAGATTATCATTCCAGATATCCATAAGAACATTCTTACAAAAGGAACCTGTGCTACAGAACATAACAGTAACATCTCAGTTACTTTGATAGGTAACTACTTTTACAATGTGGTAACTGAATTACTAAGTCAATTACTTTTTGGAAAAAGTAATTTGTAACTTCAACTAATTCCTTTTTTAACATAAGATGCCCTCTGAGACTAGTTTCATGGGGAGGAGAAAGGCCTGGTGACTCACTTAATTACCATCAATGCTTTTGCAGGCTCTTCCAAAAAATCTGAACATTTGACGCGGAGACAGAAAAATGTACGACTGCTGCCAAAAATAGTTTTGGGGGGTATTTTTCACAAGGAAATAACAATATCACATGGTAAAAGTGGATTTTCCATAATATGGCTACTTTAAGTCTGAGTCTGAATGCACTTAACTGGTTTAAGGTTAGGGTTGTCGAGCCAAAAAGTCCTCCAAGAAAGCTCGTTAGTATTAGTCAGCAATCTGCAGATTAGACATGTTTAAATCCAGACTGGGGATTTTCCATCACATTCAGTTCCATGTTAGGCTTACTTTTCATTCTTCATGGGGAATTTTGTTAAAATGTGTTAGGAAGCACTAAATCTTCCTTGGTTTGGATAGATGATAAATACACCATTGTATTTCTTTTCTGTTTTCACATTAAATACATTTATAGTAATGTTATCGTTTTGTTTTTGCTACTGGGAAATGTTGAACCAACCTGTGCTTTTTAACCTTGTGGGTTTTTTTTTTTTCTGGAGGGCTGATCTGATAGGCCAGCTGGAACCTAGAGGCTGGAATCTTAATTGCATATTGAGTTCAGCTGGAGGAGAAAAGGGTGTGGCCCTCTGGTGTGGGGAGTGCTGGATGTTGTGCCAGTGAGGGAGTCTTTGCCTGTGAGAGGAAAATAAAAGCGTGAAACCATTTTGGAGCAAACTTAACTGAATGTCTCCTCCTCCTTCCTCCACCATGTCTGCTTGTGTAACAAAATAAATAAAATAAATAAATAAACTATTTCAGTCTTTAATTGTTTTCACAATTTAGTCATCCAATTTGTTTTTATTTTAGTCGACAAAACACACACACACACACACACACACACACACACACACTTACTTTGTGTAAAGGACATGTTAACTAAACCGTAAAGAAATATGAAAAATTCACTTTTCACACTTTGGATCAATAAAACTATGTGTAATTGTTTTTAAAACAATTTTACCAAACATATGTAGACACATATAAGATAAACACTGACCGTTTGAAATCATGTCTCAATATTAATAAACAAATCTGTATAATGTTAAGAAATGAGTCATACAAACAAAACATTCCAGTGTATTACTCTAACAATGTGAGGAGATAAACTGAAGGTAAGAATTCTTTTCAGGTGTATTTATTAGAGTTCTCCCTTCACTCATTTTCCAAGTTGGCTGCCTGAATTTTTTCCCCTCACCTAAACACTGCTAGAACACAGAACCCTAATAGTATTGGTATTAGCAGCACCACAAAATTGAGAAAATAACCAGATGTGCCGTTCCGTGTTTTTGGTTCGGTTTGCCATGCCAAGCCAACTTTATTTATATAGCACCTTACAACAGTATAGAACTGGCCAAAGTACTTCACAGAAGTAAAATACATTAAAACAACACACAACATAAAAATACACAAAACTAAAACTTAAAAACTGGAACTAAAAGAATCTCATGCTGAGTTAAAAGCCAAAACGTAAAAATGGGTTTTCAAAAGAGATTTAAAACCAGACAGAGAAGATGCCAACCTAATTTGCAAAGGCAGTGTGTTCCAGAGCCTAGGGCCTGCTGCAGAGAAAGCACTGTTACCTCTGAGCTATACGTCTCATTCTTGGGACTTCCAGGAGCAGCCAGTTAGCCGACCTGCAGGGGAATGACAAACCAGTAGCTCAGAGAGGTAATCTGGAGCAAGGCCATGCGGACATTAAAAGCCCATAAAAGCACCTTGTACTGGATTCTAAAACGAACAGGCAGCCAGTTTCCAGTCGGTAACAAGATGGCGCCTGTGCTTAGCTTAGCTTGGCTTAGCCGCAGTTACCGGCCACTTTTTCAAACTTTTCTCCACTAACCTCCTCTTTTCCATCTTGCTCCTGTCTGCAATCCTCTTCAGTAGTGTCCCTGCTACCATCTCCTATGATCGCCAGACTCTTTTGTCCTTCGGTTCGTTCACGATCGCCCAAGATGCACCGAGGACGTACCTCCCTGTTTGTTTATCTGAGTGGTGCACTGGCCTGGAGCCAAACGACTATTCCAACCAGGGCGCCTCCAGCGATGTTTATCCGGTCCCGGGAAAACGTCGGAGGAAAAGAGGTGAACGAGCCGGAATCCAGGTGAGAATAAGACTTCTCTTAAAGCGTGGTTTATCTAGTAAACATCGGCGCAATCTTCTAGCTTCTTTTCCTCTGTTTGGCGACATGAGCGCCACTTTCGCATTCCCGCCAGGCCGCGTTGCGGAGCGGTTTCTCCGTCCACGTTTTTTAACTCATTCACTGCCATTGACGACTAAAGTCGTCATTTTAGATCCAACCGTTCACTGCCAATGACGACTAAAGTCGTCATTTGCATTTTTTTAACTGTTTGAGCATCAGAACGAGCCCCCGCGCTGAGAGAACAAACATCTCAGGCCTGAAGCTGATCTTCATCCGCATACGTCACATGTCACGTGATCAGGAAGCAGACCATCCATTTGTTAGGAGATCGTTTTGGGCCGTTCCTGTAAAAAAAGTGAGGTGTGAACTGGAAAAGCGTCTGCCGATAACAATTCAACAACGGATTATGAAAGAACGGATAACGATCGAAACGCACGGATTCTTCCTGATGTAAGAGGTGAGTCTCCTCTTTGTTTTGGTTGTTTTGGCGTCGACATCATCCTAGCATGCAACGTTCTGCGACTCTTAAAAAAACAGTAAAAACGGTGCGAAACGCTGGCAGTGAAGGCCGTTAGCGATCAGGAAATGGCTGGCAGTGAATGAGTTAAGGTCGGTTTATGCTCATTCCTCAGTGGTTTCTCCTCCTGTTGCCTCCATAAGTGCTTTTTATAAACACCGTGGATCTAACCCTGCTAATTTACGTCCACTAACTCCAGCTGTTTCTGTAGTTTCTGATTCCTCCACCTCACTCAAGAACCCTCAAGAACAAGAACACTGTCCAGTACAACACCCAGGGAAGTCACATTTGGGCTCAAGAATGGGACAAGCTGACCAACATCAACCGCACCAGTCCCAGACGAAGCACTTGGATGAAAAATTATAACTTCTGTCATTTTTATTAAAAAGAAGTTAAAAAGCATTCATTGCCTAACCTTGACAATACAATCTAAAAGAGACCACAATGATTGACTGTAGCCCCTCTTAAAAGGGATGTATACCTGGGTATCATCTGCATAGCAGTGAAAACTACACCCATTAGGGTGACCAGATGTCCCGCTTTGTGCGAGACAGTCCCGCATTTTCATTACTTTTCACATGTCCCGCAAATTGAGACTCATGTCCCGCATTATTGCCAGTTTCCTGTTTCGAGTTTCAATCTTATAAAATAAACTGTGGAGAAATCTTCCTGTTGCAGTCAATCAAATGGAGGCGGGACTTTATCGCACTTCCGGAGCATGTGTGGAGCGCGCCCGAACCACCAAAACAAGCGTGAGTGAGCCCGGAGGAGAAAATGCTGTAAACTAGTGAATTAAACGTGTTCAGAGATACTCGACAAAGTCTTTGTTGCTTCTGAGTCATTTTTTCATGTCTCGGCGCGGAGTCTGATATGAAGAGGTCAAAAGCAAGTTTTCTAGTAATTAGACTGGTCCATGATAAACGCAATGGAGGTTCTAACACAGACTAGGTGCTGTGGTTTCAGATACCTACGTACATGCTGAGCCCCTTAAAGCATATAGAAGAAATAAGCTTTGATCACTTATTCTCAGAAATTTGAGGCAAAATGTAACTATTATTAGATCAGAATTTTTTTAGAGATTTGAATCTGTTTATTTTTCTCACCTAAAATCTAGAAGAGATTTGTTGTCATGTTTAAAAAATGTTTTGTTTCTGAATGATGAAAAAAATTGCAAAAATGTATAAATATTTTTTCTGTAAGATGTTGATTTTAGTGAAAAATTAATTAAAAACAAACAAATAGATCTAAAAAATATTACTGGTACTTTTACTGTCATTCTGCTGTGGAAAACATTCAGAGAAAACTCTGAAAAGCTGCTTAAACCTGCATTATTATTTTTTTGTAATTATTTTGGGCCTATCTATATTATTAAAATGATCAGAGCCCCTACAGAAGGCCCAAAGGGCCTGAGTTATGTTGTGGTAACTTGAGAGGAACTGTGAAATAGTACAGCTTTTGCTGTATGCTTGTTCATGAATTCAAATAAAATATATACAAGAAATAGAAGATAAGTATAATCATTTTATGTTTATGTAACAGTGATGTTACGGCTAAAAGCCAGAATATACGTTTTATTTGGGACTTGACGTTCTCCCACATTGAATAGTCTGTCCCACATTTGGCAAGTTGGGATCTGGTCACCTTAACACCTATGCTTCTTGAAAACCAAACTTAAAGGTAACAGATAAAGACAAAAAACAGGCGGCCTAACACAGAACCCTGGGGAACCCCACAAGACAATGAAGCAATGGAGAAACTAAATTCCCCCAACAAGACACTGAAGGTTCTGTCAGGTACAACACAAACCAATCCAGCGCGACTCCACGAACACCCACAAAATGTGTTTGTGGAGGTGCTCCCTCACACCCAGGAAACACTATTTGAGCTTCTCAAATCTGGTAGACGATACAGAAGTTTGCTGACCAGAACTAGCTGCCACAGGTTCTTTCATCGCTGTTCTAAACTGCTGACACCTGCTTATTACAGTTATTACATTGTGCCTGCCATCCATTTGCTTCTGCTTATCTGAAATCGGCTTACGTTTGTGTGTTTTATTCATTTGACAAAAAAAGTCTGAAATATTAAGTGTTTAGTTTTACCCACTTCATATATAAATACTCAAACTCCACAGAAGCTTAGGGGACAGGGTCTGCAGTCCAACACTCCAGAACTGGTAATCACACTGGTACTAGTGTAACTGGTTGGTAGCAACTGCAGAAAGAATAAAATGTTATCCATCCAGCCTCAAGAAATTCGCTTTTACCTGCCACGAGGAGAACCAGAGTTCCTGACGTCAGAGTAAACTGGAGAAAAGAGAAATTGGTAATTCCTTAGATTTACTTCAGTAAATTTCAGTTTATAAGATGTATTTTTGTAGAAAATGGCTGCATAAAGTAAACCGTTCATGCCCCTAAAACATTGATGCTTCAGAATCCCATCTTAACTCGAACTTGTTTTGGGAATTAGACTTGTGCAGCTTGCTCTTTGAGTGGTTGAGTTAGATCTGATGGCAAAACATTTATGCTTCCAGCAGCTCTCAACCACTTTCAATGACTTTACATACGTATGAGGAACTTTGCTATGAAAGTCGTTTTGATGAGTTTTCCTGGGATGCAGTAATGGTCCATCTTTGACTTCATAAGTCAATTTGGCTCCAAGTTTGTGAATGTTTCAAGGGTACGAAGCTTTTAAGCTGGAGAGCTCCTGCTTTGATAGACTGCTGCATCTAAGGTGCATGAAGAAATTCCTTTCTTGGCCAAAAATAAAGCGCCGACATGCTAACTTCACCAGAAGTCATCAGGAGCTGGGATTGAACCTGCAACTGTTCAATTACTGGACAAACCACCGTGGTGCTACTGCTGCCTTGTCAAAATGTAATAGTTTGAGAGCAGAAAATATCAGGCCAGACTAGTTTATTAGCTTTACACATGTTAGATGGACACATTTCTCTGCAGATGCTTAGCTTGAAGTTACGTTGGTCAGACCACCATGTGTCCACCCTGGAAGAGAAGGAAAAAAAACCCAATAAGTTTTACATTTTAACACCTGACACACCCACCACACATCCCAACTCACCTTCAAATGTGCAGTTGCTCACTACAAAATTTACGCCCTTCTGCCGGTTTGTGCGAGCCAAGTTATAAGACACTGAATAAACTGGGACGTTATTCAGTTCATTTATTAATTCCTGCAAACCAGAGGGGAGAAGTCAGGCACTTGTTAAAAAACCCTAAAGGTTAGATCTTTCTCAGCATTTACCAGCTTAGATGAGCTGAAGTCACTTGTTGGAATGATCTGAATTGCTGACTTTTCTCCAAAGTTGTACAGTACAATCACCACCTGAACATGGACAGAAGATCTCAGATTACAGGAGAACCTTTCATCAGAATTAAGGCCAATAAAAGTGAAACCTACGTGAGTTCTCAGGAATTCATCCTGCAGCTCAAGCTTAATCTTACAGTGAGAGGTTGTGTTGAATCTGCGTATAGCCTTGTTAGTCAATGATCCAGGGTTGGTGTCCTCAAACATAACCTCTGCAGAAACACGGTCATCCTGTGGGTCCACCAACGAGAGGCAGAGTGGGCTGATTGTAGACCACATGGAGAACATCGCGTTGTTGAAGGTCACCTGTGGAACAAATATCAGATAAAAAACTGTTTTAAACACTAGGTTCAGTTTCACTGCATTTAACTCACCCTCATTCGTGTATACACGATTCCACAGAAGTTGATGGGACACGTGTGGAAGTCAAACTCTCCAGAACCAATAAATACCACAGCCTCATGGAGATTAAACTGGCTAGCACAGACTGCAGCAGCAAAGAGACAACATGAGAATTACCGTTCTCATCCATCACAGCCTGCTATAAGACATGTTTGTTTGTGTTTGTTTGTTTGTTTGTTTGTTTGTTTGTTTTTACCTGCCAGTAAAAGAACCAGAGCTCTCAGCTTCAACATGATGGGTCACTCAGTTAGACAGCCGCAAATGAATCACACACTGGTATGACCATAGCCCAGCTAAAGTATCTAGCATGGAGGTGATCGGATGAAGAACCTGAGAACTATTTATACAGGGAGGACTGATTAGAGGATGACAAAAAGCTGAGCTAATCAGTAGAAAGAGCTCAGGTGAGTAACGAGCAGAGTGATGACAAACAACACAAGAAAACCTGAAACTGTGAAATATTTGATTTGTTGAGCAAGAAAAAGAGAAGAGTTCATTAAGAGTCTTTGTCTTTCCCACATTTAGCATCAAATTCTTTACATTAAAATTAAATAGCAAAACCAAATGAATATTGGTGCATTTACTAAACAAGAAACTGAGACAACATCATAAAGTGTTGTTGTTTTAATTAACATTTGCACACAATAAAAGGGTGTCATGTTTTTCACATAACAATGAAAATCCCCACTAACAGGAGACCCCCCCAAGAAGACAACTATGGTGCAGCCTCATCAAGACCACGGGGTATCTCCTTCTGCTAGGAAGGGCAACCCCAGGAACCCCCATTATAATAAGCCTTCCCAGTAACCCCAACGTCTCATGAGGCCTGCCACAGGTCTTATTGCCACCCGACCAACCGCTGAACGACATTCACATGCTCCCAACCCCACCTCCAAATCCACCTCACACCTCAACAGCGCCCCCTTAGCCATAGTTTCGGCCCTCTCATTACCCTCCTCCCCAACATGAGCAGGAACCCACACAAAACAAACCTCAAACCCCAAAGCAACCACCTCGTCCAACATCATCCTGATCCCAACCAGCAAGTCAGGCCAAGACCTGGAACATCCTCCCTCCAACGCCTCAAGAGCAGCAGCAGAATCAGAGCAAACTGCAGGCCAATGTTCCGCCACCCACTGCAAGGCCCACAAAATCGCCACCAACTCCGTCGTAAATACGGAGCAACAGTCCATTATGCAATGACCTAAACAAAAAACCCCAAAAGAGGGACCCCCAATCACACCGCCACTCTACCACTCTCAGGGTCCTTGGAACCAATAGTATAGAGGTGCAAGGATGAATCCCAAGCTACCCCCATAAAATCCATAAAAGCCCCCACTTCCCTGCCACTCCGTCCTCGATGTATTGAAGAAAAGTCCACGTCAAGGACCGGCAGTAGCCAAGGCAAAAGCTCAGGCCAAACCAACTGGGAGCGAACAGACCCTTCGAGGAAGCCCTGCCCCACCACCCGTTTCCTCAGCCAATGAGGAAAACCACCCCTAGCCACTCGCCACCTTTTTCTAATTCCCAGTGACCGACCAACAACTCAGAAGATGGGCTATTCCTACCCATACCCTTGACCTTCAATAGATAGCGTAGCCCCAGTTTAGTGCAACAGACCTCCAACGGCATCTCACCCATCTCAATGAGGAAGACAGCCACAGGGGTAGACCAAAACGCCCCACTACACACCCGCAAGGCAGCTGCCTGCAGCACATCAAGCAGCTTCAGGGTAGCAGGCGCCACCAATCCATACATGAAACACCCATATTCAAAGGGTCAGGTTTGCCACTGTCAAACGTCATGTCACCAAGCTGAACAGGGAAGTCCCTGACAGCATTTATTACAGACCAACATGGTCCACACTGGTGAGGTCTCTCTGTATTACTTGGATCCAGACAGACACAGGTCTGTTGTAGAATTCTCTCCTTATGATAACATCTCCTTTCATCCTTGCTGTTATGTAGTGTCAATTATCAAGTTCAGTAACGCTATACAGCCCTATCTCCCTGTTCTTGTGGAACTTTCAGTTGAAGCTGTGGAAAGCCATAGAAGAAGTAGGATGGTCTGTGACAGTTATACTTTCAGAGTAAAAGTAGATATTCAAACTATTCTGGTTTTGATCACTAGGTTTAATCATTTAAACAGACCCACGTTCCATTAAGTTAAGGAGATTAAAATATTTTCTTCTAAATGCATAAAAGAAGAAAAGTGTAGTACCAGCTTTCAGACACTGGAGGGCACTAATCCCCCACCTTCTTGTCTAAATGATTTGCAAACCAGAGAGTTGTTCTATTTGATGCCAGCAGAGGGTGCAAATTCCGTATATTTTCCAAGGCAACAAAACAGTGTTTGGAAGAAAGAAGGCATTATTTTCTTTTACTGTTTATTTTCATAAAAGCCCTTTATATGTTTGGTTTATATTTATTTAACTTTGATACATTTACAATTTGTTATTAATCAATCTGTTCTATTTGGATTAAACATTCAGTTATGTCAGTATTATTGATCTAGGAAAAATATGAATATTTAGGACAAAATTTTCAAAATTTCCAACAAATGTAAAAAAAAATTTAGCATTTGATTGTTTTGAATCCAGTTAAGACCTAAAACATTTGCTATAGGTGTGCACACACATCCTAATTGTTATGCTTTATCTAAACAGTTTGTTCAGTAGGTTCAAAACTGTTAAAGAAATGTACCGTTTGGGCTGACAACACATGTCTGTGTTCTTTTGTTTTTTTCACCCATGTTAGGGAATTTATCAATTACCCAATACCTGCAGTCGAAGAGAAAACTAGACAATAAGCAGACAAGTCACCAATTTGCAATCCGGCGAAGAAGATCATAGGCAACTGCCGAGAGCCTCTGCTCTCAGAGTTTGTTTATAACATGAGATAAGAAAAGAACAGAAGGTGTGTGTGTGTGTGTGTGTGTGTGTGTGTGTGTGTGTGTGTGTGTGTGTGTGTGTGTATGAATGGCTACAGGAATGTGTGGGTGTGTCTGAATGCTTTCAAGCATAGAGTAATACATTCAGTTAGGATTAATGATCAAGAAATAATGGAACATAAAATTTCCATAATATAATCCCTCCTGTTTATCTGAATAGGATAACCAAACAAAAATAAAATAAAATAAAATACTAAAGAACAAATTAAATAATAAAACACAATAAGGCAAACACGACTGACACTAATATCAAACAGCAGTTTACAGAGATATAAGTGAGATAATGGAAATCAGTTAAATCAACACCATCATAAACGTATGAAGAGCTTTTCATACATATTGATGTGAATTTGCTGTGATGCAACAATTATACAATTCAGAGCAGTTCCTGTAAAGAGATTGGGAGGGATTAGCAAAATCATATAATATACAGAAAAATCAGTAGAGTTTATTGAAACATCAGATGAATTTAAAGCTTCAGGTCGCACACGGCTGTTTCTGTGAATGAGGAAAAATGAACAGGTAGTATTAATTTATGCAGCTCTAACTATGGCAGAAGCTGAGGCAAACCATGTGTTTTTCATCAAAGGGCTTGTCCGTGGACTGAGTCCCGGTTGAAGAATAGTTAGGAACGGTTAGAGTCCTCTTCCATTGATTAGGATGGTTTCAGTCTTAAGTTGATGAGTTCCTTGAAGTCCAGGTCTGGAATGCAAGAATGGAGTCCTGGATGTGAAAGTGCACAGTTCAACTTCTCAATAGGGAGACGTCAGGGTCCTTCCATGGCGTGTTGAGGTGGTTGTCCACCTGTCAGGGAGCTGATCTTGTCCCCGAAAATTCTTTCTGATCCTTAGACCGTGAAACCAGGTTGGAGATTGGGTGCAGTTGATTGAAGTAGTTATCCTTTTCCAGCGTCTCTTCTTCACTGTGTCCTGTCGTAGTTGCGTCCAGGGGGTCTTCAGCAGAGACGGGTGATGGTTACGTGTGGTCAGGGAGGAGCCTCAATCAGTCGTTCCAGATCCAGTTCCAGTACTCCCATCAGATGCTGCTGTCCCAGTCATTCCGTCAGGTGCTGAGAGGCGGCCCAAGTGCAGGGCCATGAACGTGAGCACCAACATCAACAATGTGGTGAAACCAGCAAGCTTGAAGCAGATCTTCATCTTCAACGGGGTTGAGACATGAGTACCTATTGTTACCATCACGCCTTTGAAACCCGGACTTCGTTGCGCTCTAATAGCATTCAGTTGATGTTGATGAGCTTGCAGTGGGATAGATGAATCCAAGATGGCCTCTGAGCAATATTCACAGCAGTAGGGGTGGTGAGGAGTACTTGGAATGGACCTTCTCACCTCTGGCTGCCCCAATTGTCTTGTTTCAGCACCTTAATCAGAACCCAATTTCCTGGTTTCACGACCTGTGGGTAAAAAAGCACAAGAAAATTCTGGGAGATCACTATTGATTTTGACTTGTTTTCAGCAAAAATTCTTATCATCCAATCTTTAAAGTTTTTTCTCTGTCACTCTGGATTATAGGATTTGTGACATGTGGGAACCGAAACAGACCACCAGAGGGAGCAGTTATTCTCATCCACAGTTGTACTAACAAAGGTTCTTTTAGCTCAAACCTAAGGTCTGGTCAAAAAATACGTAGCGGAAATCCACATTTTATATCCTCAGGTTAACTTTATTTGGATTTACACGGAGAAGAACAATAATATTTTCACACAAAGGTTTCTTTCGTACTTAGCAGAAAAAAGGGGGGATTTGAAACTGACCTACAATCGTATAAATTCCAAGGTACCATTTTCGAACATCGGGCTAACTCCTACATTTTCTCCCAGGAACGTAAATTTTCCCAAGTGACTTGTTAAGCCAGACATTATCAGGACTTGGTCTGTCTTACCTCAACCTGACAATAACTGACTCTCCCCCAAGGCCGGGTGCTGGTAAAACTTCTCAAGGGTCATTCTGGAAGATTCCAGGATCTAGCCTTTATCAAAACCCTGGTATTTTTCTGTTCATCTATAATCAAAGAAAGTGTTTAGATTGTTTACCCTTAAAATAGAAATCAAGGTGATCCAAGTTAAAATCTTATCAGCCACAGACCTAAACTGTTTGTTTTGTGTTTTCTTTCATGTTAAACTTCTGCCATTGTGTTTCACCAGTTCAAAACCATGCTAAAAGTGATACAGTCAAGCTTAAGACCTGAAGAGAAAACTACCATATCTGCTGTTAAAGACTCAACCGGGAATATAGTTTATGACCCTGAAAGAATAAACAACACCTTCAGAGACTTTTACCAAACGTTGTACTCACCACAGACAAACCCATCAGATAACGAGATCGATGAGTTCCTTGACAGGATAACACTTCCTAAATTATCAGGCAGCCAAGCTACAGTCCTGGACTCGCCACTAACATCAGCAGAGCTCCAGGAGGCCCTTAAATCCATGACTAATTGGGAAGCTCCAGGTCCAGATGGGTTTCCAGCAGAGTTCTACAAAGAATTCTGGATCATTCTGGCTCCAACATTTTTCAGAATGGTGAGGGAAATCGAAGAGAGTGGCAGATTATTGCCAAGCATGAACTCAGCCAATATATAGTCTCTTGTTAAAACCAGGCAAAGACCCTGCATTTCCTACCAGCTATCGCCCAGTTTCCCTTATTAATGTTGATCTCAAAATAATTTGTAAAGCCCTGGCAAAAAGATTAGAAAAGGTTACCCCCTTCATAATACACCCTGACCAAACTTTTTTCATCAAGGGTAGACAGTCATCCACAAACTCACGTAGATTACCTAATTTGATAGATTTCTCTTACAGTAGAAACATAGAAACTAGTATATTATCTCTAGATGCAGAAAAGGCTTTTGATAGAGTTAACTGGAAGTTCTTATTTGCAACTTTACATACATTTGGGTTTGGGAACTTCTTCATAAACATGCTACAAACATTATACAGTTCGCCAACAGCACGTGTCAGGACAAACGACCAAATATCAGCTAGCTTCTGTCTTCAGAGGAGGACCAGGCAGGGATGCCCACTTTCCCCATCACTGTTTGCTATCTTTATTGAACCACTAGCAGCAGCAATTAGGCAAACAACAGGTATTAAAGGGATAAAGTGTAAGAAAATAGAACATAAGATCAGTCTTTATGCAGATGATGTTTTACTCTTTCTCTGGAATTCTCAATCATCTCTCATTCAATAGAACTGATAAACTCTTTTTCAAAAGTTTCAGATTACTCTATTAACTGGTTAAAATCCACAGTTCTACCAATTAATTTCTCTTTTGTCAATTTACTTAATACACAATTGGAGTCAGGGAATATCCTATACCTGGGAATTAATGTCTCTCCCAAGTTAGCAGATCCAACCAAACTAAACTACATCCCACTTTTAAAGAAAGTGGAACATGATCTTGCAAGATGGAAATCCTTTCCGACATCACTCATGGGGAGAGTTGCTACAATTAAAATGATGGTTGTTAGGTATTTTTATTTATTCAGTCCAGGCGTACCTCAAAGAAAGTCCAAAACACACAAGGGGGATAGAGATGTTATTGATATTAGTACCATTTACCAATAAACACAAATAATCAATAATCAGATTTTGAAAAACCGGAGAGAAAAAAGAAACACGCCAGTTGTGGGAGGTCTGTTTAGTCTCTCGATGAGCCGGAGCTCATCCAAAGGTTTTATTCAAAGATGACATAGCATACACACATTAAAGATGACCACACCCACCCCTTCACAGACAGCAAACTTTCCCAGGTTCAGAGAAACACCGTCTGGACTTCACAAGGGAGCTTGTTGTGATAACAGAACTGCAGACTTGCAAGGTTTAAGGTCATCCTGTTTGTGTTTAAGGTGTTAAACTCAGGGGCACCTAAATATCTTGCTGAAATCATCCACCAACATGTCCCGGTGCGTTCCCTTAGGTCAGCTGACCAGAGACTACTAACTGTGCCCAGGTACAGCCTGAAGTCTTGTGGGAGTCGTGCCTTTAAAGTTCTTGGACCAAGTCTCTGGAATGAGCTGCCAGCTGATGTAAAGCAGGCCAAATCATTGGAAACCTTTAAAAGCAGACTAAAAACATCTGTTCTCGCTGGCGTTTGGACATTGAAGTTGGGGGAACTAGGCTGGATATGGATTGCGAACTTGCACTGTATTTTAAACTGATTTCTTTATGTATTTCTAATGGATTGCTCATTGTATTTTAAATGGTTATATGTCTGTCCTACTGTGGTGCTTTTTATTGGTGTACAGCGCTTTGTCCATTTTGGCCATGTGAAAGCACTTTATAAAGTTGATTTGATTTTGATTTGACATGTATTCTGTAAATCATGTTACGCTGATTACAATATAGGCCATAAAGAGAAATGTGTTTTGTGTTCTTTTGTCACGTTTCCTATGAGCACATTAAAACTACAGCTGATAACCTTTACTTATTACAGTCATGCCTTCATATACAATATATGATATCCACAAGCATGCGAGGATGTGTTTCAGCTGCTAACAGGCACCAGAATTAAAACTGAAAACGCTAACGTAATATCTTCAGCCATCGTCACCCGCGAGCTACACATGCAGGAAATTGTGTCAGACTTAAATGCCGGCTTTCAGCAACTCCCCCTGCTGCTTCCGTCTGCTCTCCAGGCGAGGCACAGCTCAACTCGAACACGGCCTATATCTCTCACCTGGCCAGGGAACGCCTTGGGATTCCCCCAGAGGAGCTGGCCCAAGTGGCTAGGGAGAGCAAAGTCTGGGCCTCTTGCGACCCGACTCCGAATAAGCGGATGAAAATGGATTGATAAAAACTGATTAGCACGACATGTCAAACGTGGGTATTTTGTTCCGGACACATTTTTTCCCTGGCGTAACTACCACATGACCCAAATTTAGTTTCCTTTAAAATTGAACAGAATCTAGTTTCAAGAAAACGAGTTAAAGTAGCTTTTCGGAGTTTGCCTTTTAGAATATTATTTTTCAGAAGTGAACGTGACCTTACCATGTACTGCGATATGAAACATTTTTGATAAACACAACCCCTGCCCCACAGAGCTCCCTGCAAAAGGAAACTTAGCACTAGCTAGATCTAACCCATAGCATTAGACTACCGCTTACATGCTTTAATTTTAAGGAATACTTCAGTTGATGCAGAGTTCACCTTTCCATGGACAAGTATTTAAACACAATACTTGTTTTAACAGTGTTTCTCTGTCAGCTACAGAAACCTGTTAAAATGTGATGTCACCATCTACAATAAACGGAGCTAGACCATTTTCCTGATGCTTGTCAGCTTTTAGTTTGTACAGATAGATGTACAGATAGATATCAAGAGTAAGTTAAACTTGTTCAAACGTGCAATTTTCAAGCTGCTGGGGAAGCCAGACCATTGTTATAGCATTCACTCTGGCATTTACCATCAACCCTTTTTGGGTAGTTTAACCCCTTTTAAGCAGATAAACGTTTTGTGTCACGATAAAAGCCAACCAGGTCCGAGGTGTAAACATTAAATTGCATTTAATAGTGACTTTGACACTGCAGCGCAGCAGTCTGGAGATGCTTGAGTTTTTAACCCTCTGGAGGCAGGTGTTGCAGATTTGCAACGTTAAAACCTACCTGCTTACTCCTCATAGGAATTTCATAAGCTTTTTTTTTTATTATTATTATTTTTTTATTCAGAGGTACCCCTGAATGACTTAGTTGTTTGTCCTTTTATTGAAACTTATTTTAAGCCTGAGGGTTAAACAGCATCCTGTTCACAAGAGATGTAGTGGGCTTAGTCAAACTCCTTTTAGCACTAAAGGAAAGAATCACTCAAGCCAGAAAGAGTTTTGTAGTTTTACTGGTTTTGCACATCTCAGAACATTTCTCCTCGGCAGATTCTTAGCTTGGGGTTACACTGGTCAGACCACCTGGTCTCCACCCTGAAGGGGAAAAGAAATTATACACATCAAAAATATGTTTTACATTTTAACACCTGACAACCCCCACCCTCCAAAAAAGTCAACTCACTTGCAAATGTGCAGGTGCTCATTGAGAAAATTACTCCATCTTGCTGGTCAGTGTCAGCCAAGTTAAAGGACACAGAATGAACTGAGTTTCTCATTTCATCCAGTAATTCCTGTGAACCAGACGCGAGAACTCAGGCACTTGTTAAAAATAAATGTTAGATGTTTGTCAGCATTTACCAGCTTAGATGAGCTGAAGTCACTTGTTGCAATGATCTGAATCGCTGACTTTTCTTCATAGCTGTACAAAACAATCACCATCTGAACATGGATACAAGACATCCCAGATTACAGGAGAGCCTTTCATCAGAATTAAAACAAACAGAAAGTGAAACCTACATGAGTTCTCAGGGCTTCATCCTGCAGCTCAAGTTTAATCTTGCAGTGAGAGGTTGTGTTAAAGCTGGGTATAGCCTGGTTAATCACTGATCCAGGGTTGGTGTCCTCAATCAGAACCTCTACAGAAACGCGGTCATCCTGTGGGTCCACGAACGAGAGGCAGTGTGGAATGATTTCAGAGCAGATGGAGAACAGCGAATTGTTGAAGGACACCTGTGGAACACACAAATAAAACCCAATGCCTTACCACTAAGGTTCAGTTTCACTGCATTTTACTCACCCTCATCCGTGTATACACAATTCCACAAACGTTCATGGGACACATGTGGTGGTCAAACTCTCCAGAACCAATAAATACCACAGCCTCATAGAGATTTAACTGGCTGGCACAGACTGCAGCAGCAAAGAGACAAAGTGAAACTTGATGTTTTCATCCACCACAGCCTGCTATAAGACATGTTTTACCTGCCAGTAACAGAACCAGAGCTTCCAGCTTCATGATGGAGACACTCAGTTAGACAAAAGCAAACGAACCACACACACTGGTATGGCCACAGCCCAGTTAAAGCTAAAGTATCTAACATGGAGGTGATCTGATGAAGAACCTGAGAACAATTTATACAGGGAGGACTGATTAGAGGACGACAAAAAGCTGAGCTAATCAGTAGACAGAGCTCAGGTGAGTAACGAGCAGAGTGATGACGGACTGCTGTACGGAGTATAATCAGACTTTTTAATGTATGGAATTAAGTCTGGATTATGTCTCTCATTATGTGAAATCAATTCTAAGCTATTTTCCTGTGTTTAAAAATTATGTGTGTGTCTTTGCTGTTTCACCCTGAGGTCATAAATTTTATGAGTTGGTACGGTCTCAGGGTTTTTATGTAACCTTTCTGACATCTTGAGATGGGAGGGAGGCAAGAATTGTGTCTTATTAGTCCAGGTGCATGAGCTAATAAACAGACCATGTATTAAACCTGACTCTTCTTTGAAATGAAACACAGAATGGTGTATATTTCCCTCTGGGATTAATAAAGTATTTTTGAATTGAATTGAATATTTGGTTATTGAATAAGCAAAGATTCCATTAAGTCTTCTGTTTAATAAATAAACTTTTGCTATTAATTAAATTATCTTAAATCAAATATTAATCTTTGGATTAAATATAGACCAAGACAGTTGGTGTATGAACTTCTATTGATTGTATAAATATCCTGGATATTTATAAGTTCATATGCTAATTTGTCTGATCTTTCTCAGGATCTAACAAAGCTGATAGCAAACAGCGTTAAATCCTAGTAAGTAGACTGTCTAAGCTGCAAATGTATGGAATGAAGTCTGGATTATGTCTCTCATTATGAGAAATAAATTCTAGGCTCTACAAGGTGTATCCATGTGTGTGTGAAACCAAGCTAAATGCCTGGTACCCTCTCTTATCACGTTTGTGTGTGTGTCCAGGCAGCCTTTTAGCCCCCTGAACTATGATGTCGTAAATTAGTGATGTGCCATCACTCTGCTGATATGGTCAAACGATTCATGTTGTGGATATAACCTGTTTTGACCTGAACAGATGTTGGGAGTAAGCATGTATGTTATCTTTTGTCCTCTGTAGAGTTGGTCAAGATGCCATAAACATATAAATAAGACATATTGTCCAGCTAATGCTGGAGATGACCATTAGATCCTGGGCAGAAGAAAAGGAAGGTGTAATCATGCCACATCACCCCCCCCCGCCACTGACCAATGAATACGAGAGGAGGCGATGTAATCCCAAAGGAGAAGAAAGGGAGTCTGTGGGAGGCGCTGAGAGGAGGAAGACCAGAAGCGACCAGACATTGTGCTTCATGAGCAGGGGGTGTTTTCATGGAGATGCACCCCTGAAGAAGGCAGAGGGGAGGAGGACAGAGTGAATAAAAGGAAGATATTGGGTCTGTTCAAGGGATGAGCTTGATGGGATGAGTAAGAGTCAGTCAGTCATGGACTGAGCTTTTTGGAGAAAAGGCTTTTGAGAGTTTTTACGAGAGAGGGCCTTTGATGGGAAGAGTTTGTGAGGTAGAGAGATGGAAAGAAGGAAGCTTTTACTTTGAGCTTTTTGTCTGTGATAATCTGACCTAGTGTCATTTTTGGAGAGCTTATTCAGCTCAACTTTGCTATAACTCAGTTTATTGGCAAAGAGTTGTTTCACTTCTTAACCTGCTTTGTCGGAGTTTCGTTTGGATTATTATTCCTTTTTCATCTGTGTGAAATAAAACCTAGTTCCTTGGATTCGAGGAATGAAATAAGGATTTACGAGTGGGGTCTCCTCCTCTCGGTAACTGAGCAAAGGTGAGATGCTGGTTGTAAATTCCATCCCAAGGCAGGCACGTGCAGGGGGGGGGGGGGGGGGGGGGGGGCTTGAGACCCTGCCCCTTTTGTCCGAAGTGCCCAAAGTGCCCTTTTTCCGGTCGTTCGTCAGATTTTACCATACAAAACTGTTATACTGTGATACAAATCGGGCACTAGGACCATGCGGAGGCAGCCACCTCAAGCTGAAGGCTATTTTCCCTTAGACCTGCCTACAAGCTCACTGATTGGCTCTGCCACATCATACTAACGTTTGATTGATTGTCCTTGCTGTCCTCTACCTTGTAGCCATAGAGACAACAGACCGGTGTTTTTGCTGCAGACAGGAGTCTGTGTTCAGCTAACTGTACGTTTTTTTCTGCCTGCTTCACGTCAGCTGGATAGATTTTAATATCAGAGCTTTTGTTTACGTGCGTTTGAGTCCGTGGTTAGTGTGTGTGGAGCAGAGTCAGGTAGCTGCATGTCTGGGACAGAAAATGAGACACGAGAGAGACTTCTCCTGAAGTGTTGAAGAAACTCACAATCACGGATGTTTCTCACTAGATTCTCCGGGTTATAACTTCTGAATTTCTAATCGAATAAAAATAAGTCAAACGGTTTCTAAAAGTACATAAAACGAGCTTTCCAACGAGGTATTACATGATGTAATTCATGTTCCTCCAAAAATCGCTATTAGAAGGAAACCAGCTTTGCAGCGTCACTGAAAGAAATTAAGCGAACCGCGACGGGAGAGCGAGAATCGAAAGGAGGAGACAGTCTGATCATCTTCATCAGCAGCTTTTATAAAGTTATGCAAACGTCACAAATAAAATCCACCTGGTTGGTCAGGTGTCCCAGAAGGCTGTTTCTGTAGATGGTGACATGAGGAGGGACAGATTACAGTCACACTGGTTTTTATTTGAACACTCAACTGTTTCCTAAAGGATTCAGCTTCATTCCAGCATTATTTATACGTACAATAAATATTTATTTAGCTGAAAATATAATTTTTATCAGTGCAGAATTTTATTCGTTGACTTTTTGTAATGAAATGTTTAGATTTAACCTTTTATCTGCTTATTGATCTTCATAATGCTGCTGGTAGAAATGTAGCCACAGCTGTGAAGTAGCCCATGAGTGTTATTTTATGATACCTAGTATTTATTTTACTGTATCCCGTTCTCTGGACCAGAGCGTAGACCTGTGGTCACAGACGGGCTGCAGTCATTAAACTGGTTAACATGAGGTCAGGGGTCACACTGTTTTCTGAGTGTTTGCAGTTCTGAGTTTAAATAGTTCTTTTGACATAGTTTGCTCAAGTCATTTTGAAGTTCCTGTTTATGGTAAATGGCCTGTATTTGATATAGCGCCTTCTATAGTTCTTGAAACACCTCAAGGCGCGTTACAACACAATCAGTCATTCACCCATTCACACACACATTCACACACTGGTGGGGATGAACTACAATGTAGCCACAACTGCCCTGGGGCGCACTGACAGAGGCGAGGCTGCCGAGCACTGGCGCCAACAGTCCCTCCGACCACCACCAGCAGGCAAGGTGGGCTAAGTGTGCATAAGCTTCATGGACTGGATGTGTATGTGTGTGTGTGTGTGTGTGTGTGTGTGTGTGTGTGTGTTTGTGCCTCCTTTGTGTCTGCTTGAACTAATTTTGGTCAGAATTAGAACCCCTGGGTAATTTGGTGATTGCTAATCAACTCTCTACAGAGTAAGAGTGTTTGTTGGTAACTGGCATTGTCACGCTCACTACATTGATTACAAGTCAAACCCTGAGATATTAGTAAACTCTAGAAGAGTGGAGCTAGCCCGGTAAATTGGCTTGTAACAGTTCTGTCTTGCTTCTCCATCATCACTCTCCAGATCCTCAGACCAGCTACTCCAGAACCTTCCCAGATCCAGGATCAGAGCACTTTAATAAAAGTTTGAAACATGTCTGCTTGTTGTTCTCCTATAGAAGCCTTAAACTAGAATTTGCTAATGAGCTTTCTTGGATAAAATTTGCTCTTGAATTCTTTTATTTTCATAAATATTTCAAGAAAAACGTTTTTCATTGCTGCTTCACCAAGACATGACTCTGAAAATGTCCTCATGATCCTGAGACGCTGGTTAAAATTACTTTCAACCTCTTATAAAACGTGTCCGTTGATGATAATGCCCACTACAATACTGAAGCACCTTCATACTTGCTACCAATTTGCTAACTTTTTGTAATATTTTGATTTTTAAGTTGAAAACATGAACTGCTGTAACAAATTTAAAATGTTCTATATGAGCACTTGTTTCTAATCAACTAATTAGTGATTAGTCAGCTTTTTTTATCTTTGCAATAAACACTTGAAAAATTACAATTCTCTTACTGAAAAAAATTGCTTAACAGTGCTGCACATGTATAATAATCTGCACTGGTTTTGACAGTTTTGGCATTCAAATAAAATAAATTGAAAAGATATTTACAATTGACTACTTCAAGTTCCTACCATTTACATTTTATGCATCAATTCTGTAAATGGCTTTTTACTAAGGCATGCAAAGTCAGTGCCTGTACACAGGTAGTGTGCATGTAAATGTACATTTTTCTGTTCTATATGATCCTATGTTCTGTTCATCATTCATGCTACAAATCCACAAGTCTGTAGAATTGCCTTGATATTTGAGCTGGTTTTGAATCCTTTTAAACTCAGATTCTTCTTCCGGCGCTCACAGAGAACAGTCGCTTCTGCCTTTTGCTCCCTTATCTGTATTTTCCCAAGGCTCTTTTTGTCCCGTCTGCCTACAGAGCGCTTCTCTGCAATCACTATTTTTCAGCATGGATTTAATTAATTGGTCATTCAATGCGATTGATAAGATTTTTTCTACAATGAGGACGGAGGAGGGGGCTCGCGCTTGCCCTCAAGGGACACACGCAGCGGGATATATGTTCGATTCCTGGAAAAAGTGGAATATCATCTGTCTCTCTCAGCTGTCCATTGAGGACGTCAAAGATATGTGGATATTTGGCCTGATGATCGCTGGATTTCTTCTGATTGGAGGGGGAGGATACCCGGCTTTCCATAAAACTGGGATGACGGGAGCGATTGGAGGGCGACCAGCAACCATGGACGGCACCGTCCATGTGGATACCACAGACTGGGACGTTGCTCGAGGTGAATCGCAAGCTGGACAATGTCTTAGCTGCGTTACCGGTGTTAGCGCGCAAGATTGATATCTTGCAAAGGGTCACCGGACGGTGTGGAGATGTTTAATCACCGACTGGCTTCACTGGAGGACTTGAATGATCAATACAGACTTAAGGCAGAGAGGAAAAATTATCTCTGCCTGACCCAAACAAAGTTCTGTTATCGAACCTGACGCCATAAGCAGCCTTGGAGTTGCGTGCAAAAACCCCCACGATGGAAGGAATGCAGACAAATGCTGTGAAACTCTATCCGCCCCCCCCACCACCACCACCTTCAGATTGTGGTCTCTAGCGAGGTCATTACGTTGAAGGCACTCTCTGCTCTCTGTGCTTCCCCATGACCTCCCTCCCACCTGCGACTTCAGCTGGTTGAGCACCACACTGGCAACCCCCGCTGAGGAAACCAGGGCCCCAGCCCCTCCCTCCTACCGGGTCTCATGTTGTGAACTGTGACGTTCGTGCTTACATGTTGGGTGTTTTTTTGCATTAGAGTGCTACACCCTGCCAGTGTAACCCTGTTAATGCCTTTTTTCTCCCTCCCCTGAACTCTCTTCATGTATTCCTTCATTCATCTACTAAAGGAACGCGGTCACAGCTGCTCCCATGGTCTGCCTGTATCTGTCCTGTCTATATGTGTGTGTGTGTAACCTTGGTCAGGTTGCACTATGGAGTCAAGTTCCTATGCTCTGAATCGCTGGCAATAAAATTCATTCTGATTAAAAGTTGTAAAAAAAAAATCAAACTAGCTGCAAGGTAACTTCTTTCTACCCAACAACCTTGTCTTCAAAACATGTTACATATAAAATGGTAAAGGTATAACAAATTTTCTTGCTTTCCATTTTCATATTCAGGCCAGTTTACACACAGAACTCCAGTTATTGCTTTGTTTTGTCTAATCTGGGCTGCAGCCGAATCACACAGTCAATACACCACCATGCTGCTCCGTTCAACTCACATCCTCTATACACATACACAACCTCCGGAGCTGCACGTAGAGGTATACAACAATGTAAAAAAAAAAAATATATATAAATAGGTAAAATTATATTAAGTGTAGGGATGCACAATTTTAGCCACAGCTGCCCTTGGGCACACAGACCATTTCCTCCTATTGTATCCCATAGGTATTTCATAAGCATTTTAACTCCGGTACCCCTGAAGGAGTTGTTTGTCCTTTTATTGAAACTTATCTTTAGTCCGAGGGTTAAACAGCATCCTGTTCACAAGAGATGTAGTGGGCTTAGTCAAACTCCTTTTAGCACTAAACCAAAGAATCACTCAAGCCAGAAAGTCTTGTAGTTTTACTGGTTTTGCACATCTCAGAACATTTCTCCTCGACAGATTCTTAGCTTGGGGTTACACTGGTCCACCCTGAAGGGGAAAAATATATACACACATGAAAAATATGGTTTTACATTTTAACGCCTGATGATGTTGACTAGTGCGTGTCACGTGTGTGCGCGCGTGCGTGTGTGTGTTAAGCCCCGGATCTTCTTCAGTCCTACATCCGCCCCTGGTCTTGAGATATTTCTTGGCCCAGTCTTGACATTTCAGCTTGTGTGTCTTGTTCAGTGGTGGTCGTCTTTCAGCCTTTCTTACCTTGGCCATGTCTCTTGAGTGTTGCACACCTTGTGCTTTTGGACCCTCCAGTGATGTTGCAGCTCTGAAATATGGTCAAACTGGTGGCAAGTGGCATCTTGGCAGCTGCACGCTTGACTTTTCTCAGTTCATGGGCAGTTATTTTGCATGTTTGTCCACACGCTTCTTGCGACCCTGTTGAGTATTTTGAATGAAACGCTTGATTGGTCGATGATCACGCTTCAGAAGCTTTGCAATTTTAAGACTGCTGCATCCCTCTGCAAGATATCTCACTAGTTTTTTTTACCTTTCTGAGCCTGTCAAGTCCTTCTTTTGACCCATTTTGCCAAAGGAAAGGAAGTTGCCTAATAATTATGCACACCTGATATAGGGTGTTGATGTCATTAGACCACACCCCTTCTCATTACACAGATGCACATCACCTAATATGCTTAATTGGTAGTAGGCTTTCGAGCCTATACAGCTTGGAGTAAGACAACATGCACGAAGAGGATGATGTGGACAAAATACTCATTTGCCTAATAATTCTGCACTCCCTTGATATTAAATGGCAAAACCAAATGTAGCGTAACCCAAGACTGGTTTTCATCAAATGGCCAAAAGTTAACTTCTTCATACAGGTCATGCCGATCTGACACCGGCGGTGTTGATATGAGTATCCCTAACTGTTCCATGTTATAAGAGCAAAGTAAGTGGCCCTGGAAATTTTCACCGTCTCATTCAGAGATATCATCAGTTCTTTAAAGTGCAGCCTGTGACTTTCTAATCTAGTTGACTTCCAACGTCTCTCGGCTCTGCAGCATGTCCTTCTGAGACTGTAAATGTTTTGATTAATCCAGGGATTTTTTCTCTTGCTAGAAAAAGTAACCTGCTTAACAGGAACTACTTTATCTAAGATACTGCATCACTGTTTATCCAATGACTGGATGAACAAGCTTGGATCATTACCCTGAACTGAGCTGCTGTCAAATAATCTAGAAAATCCATCCACTGCCGGCTGATAAATGATATGTCTCTTTGATTTTAGGTTGTGAGGGACAGGTTCAACATTAGATAGGACATTAAAGAAAATGCAGCTTGGTCACTCACATGAACCTCTTCAACATGTAAATGATTGGATTTTAGTCCCAGAGAGAAAACAAGATCTAGAGTGTGGCCCATTTTGTGTGTGGGGCCTGAAACGTGCTGCTCTAAGTTAAAAGACTCCATAATAGACATGACCACAAGGGTTTGTAGACTCTGCATGACTGGCTGGGATGGTTTTATTAATTGATAGTTTATTAAACCACAGTCAGACTGATTTTACAACCCACACATCACCATTTTCTGAC
Organism: Nothobranchius furzeri; assembly: GCF_043380555.1. Taxonomy (NCBI): domain Eukaryota; kingdom Metazoa; phylum Chordata; class Actinopteri; order Cyprinodontiformes; family Nothobranchiidae; genus Nothobranchius; species Nothobranchius furzeri. Next base: position 83,324,436 of record NC_091743.1, read on the forward strand.
ACTGTAGCATTATGGATATGCTATTTTCGGCCCTTAACAGCTGCCCTTTGACACAGTGACAGTGTGCATAAATTGCCAAGGTCGTGTGCTTGCTTCTGATGTTTACATTCTAGCAAAGAAGACAGAAGAAGGACGAAGAACGCTTTTCATTAGTTAATCAAAGAACTTTATTTCTAATAAAGCTAATCAAAACAACTGTTGGTCAATAATAATCAGGTGTCTGATCTGTGAAATCACAATGTTATGATTTATGTGTTTAAACGAATTAACAGGACTAACTGAGCTAGACACCCTGATCCACATAAGATAAACACATGACACATTGTTCTCAAATCCAATCAGAACTTCCGTTCTGTTGCGGGGCAGAGTTCTGTGATGTTTAGTTAATCTGTCCACTCCGATTGGCTAAGATTCAAAAACAACTAAGCTTAATAAAACAGAACAACGCCATTTTAATTCAGTTCCATCTGGGTTCCACCGCAAGTTTCAACGTAGTTCCAACGTGAGCTCGACCAGCTCTCAAATCCATCATCGCTAAGTAAAGTACAGACTGGCCAGCTGTATTTTCTACTTTTAAGCTGAGAACTGTCAAGCTGGAAAATTCTGTCGTTTTATCAACAAGAAGACGGTTCCTTCAGAATAAAAGCTGAACTCTGCGTGACGCTGACACCTGCCGTTGCTACCGGGAGTCTATCCGTAGACTGGTTTGTCGTGCTGCAGACGCTGTGCTATCAGCTCCAGCACCGAAGGAAGGGTCCGAGGACCTGGCATTCCGGATCACACACGGGAGTCTCTGAAACGGTACGTAGACTCGGCATAGATGGCGTTTCATGTCTCTTCCTCCTGAAGTCCCTCGTGGTTAGTTAGTCAAAACAACATCCTGCCCTCAGACTCGCCCTCCATCAGAACGGAGATTCTGAACTGACACACACACACCAACACTTCAGCTCACATCCATTTGCATCCATCATTAGTGAGTTAGTCCTGGTGATTGTTTCGAATAATTATAAAAATAAATATTCTTAAACATCCCATATTTCTCTTTTCTTGTCTCTAAAGTCAATACAAAGTGTTTGAATAAAATTCCCTGTGGTAAAAACAACCTCTTCTGATTCTAAGGTAAGATTAATCTCTTTATCTTAATAAAGTGTGAGAATATATCAACTATATTCCGCAACAACACTTAATCAAGTTTTGCTACATAAAGCTTACAGTCCATCCTTTCATTCATTGTCTGTTATCTTGTTTCAACCACCATTCATCATAATTTGTTCTGTGTCATCATTAGTAGTAGAAATATAGTTTTAAATGGATTTTTATAAACTACATTTTGCCTCTGTCTCAATTTATTACAAACGTGTGATTTCCCTGAACTACCAAAAATATCTGGTGTAATCTTAGATCAAATTCTGGTGATGTTGAGCTATGATGTAGCCACAACTGCCCTGGGGTGCACTGCTGAGCTTTTAGAAAATCCAGGTGGTTCATCCACCCCTGGAGCCGTATCACTGAGTTTGACCACCTAAAAGACCTCAGTACCAGAGACTGGAGAGCTCAACCTAAAATCTCCAGACTCTTCTTCCTCTGGTTCATCTGGTGAACACGAAAAGTACGTCAAAAATTTTGATTTTACACAGAAGAAATGTCTCACCTCAAAAATAAGAAAATCAGAACATGCATACATTTCACATATGAATTTTCACAGGCTTACGAGGACATGACAACATGGTGGTTTATGGAGACAATTAGGGTTTATAAGATCTGTTTACAAAAATATACAATTCTGACTATTTCATGGTTTAAGGGATCATTAAACCATTATGAGACCAGTACGGTATACACATTTATATATAACCTTCAAAATATCAAGGAATCAAAGAGAAAACAGATGTTTTTTTGGAGAGTCAAAACCTCAGAAGTACCAATGGTCAATCGAGCACTTGGGCCTGTGACCATTTAACTGGGAGAGAGACGGGCACATTCCAGGATAAACTTCAGAAATTTTAATTCAGAAGAGTGCATAGGTAAAGCTAACATTTCTGCTAATGTTTGTTCAGAAACCTCAACCTAATGATACGTAAAGCTCAGTTTTTGTTTGTCTTAGGCCCTGTCCACACGTAGCCGGGGATCTGCCAAAACGTAGATATTTTTCTACGTTTTGGCCTGTCGTCCATACGAAAACGGAGTTTTTTCACACGAAAACGGATCTTTTTAAAAACTCCGGCCAAAGTGAAGATCTACGTTTTCTCCGTTTTGGGTGTCTGCGTGTGGACGGACAAAGCCGGAGTTTTAAGGTCCGCAACGTCACTCTCCACGACAAAACAATGCTGACATCACGTGTGCAACCTGTGTTTACACTAGCCGACAGCATGGAAGCCCTCAGAGCTGCGCTCTGTCACTACCCGATCCATCAATTGTCCAAGCGCTTTTTGCTTGTTTGTTTTTGCAAGCGGAATTACTGCTCCTTGCGGAAGACCACAGACGAAGGACGAGGTTAAGAACGGGGGAAGTACTGCCGCCTACAGGTCTGGCATGTCCTTAACAACGTATTTATCCGGGTACGTGTGGACAGAGTTTGTTTTTAAAACGAGGTGGTGTGGATGCAAGTTTTTGGAGGGGCGGATATTTGTTTTTGAAAAAACCCGGCTACGTGTGGACTAGGCCTTAGTTGTCTTATGTCCTGTGTGTGGTACATCACATGTAGGGGTGTCCTTCTACAATAGTATTTCCAGCACCTGCTCCTCTGTTTACCATTATCTGACATTCACTGAGCATGTCATCTGTAGGCGTCTTATCCTTGATGTACTTAAATATCTTGGATATTTCATCTGGGACCATAGCTCTCACACTAGCTAGTCCTCTGACTCCTTCCTTACTGCTAGCATACAGTTTCAGGGTGCTGGATTTGGGGTGTAATCATCCACGCAAGAAGCTTTTGTGTCTTCTGTGGTCTATATTTTTTCTTTAGGTCAGCTCATTATTCCGGATGGATATCTGATTACTTGCAGGGTGTAGCTGTTTATTTCTCAAATCTTATTCTTGCCCTTGAGCGGATTTCTTAGAACTTGCCTTATTTGTTGTATCTGGTTGTGTCTTATTTCATTGCAACCTCGTCGAGGTTGCCATTTGCTTGTTGGACACCAAAGATTTGTAACTGTACTCAATGTCTAATTTTGTTCCTTCTGGGATTGAGACCCCTCCTGTATGTATTACCTTCCCTTTTATCACCATTTGACCACACTCAGGTCCAGATGACATTCCAATACTAGTGCTGTAGTGGTGGTGTGGATCAGTGAGTCGATGTCTCACTAGCTCTTGGTATACAGCTTTATTTCATCTATATAGAGGGGGTGGCCAATTGTGGCTTAATTTGAGTCAGTATCTGACTTAAGGGACAATAGCTATATTTAAATAGGATAATTTGTTGTATATAAAAGGCAGCTAGGGGCTCACAGAGTGTACAAACGTTTAACACTCACCGCAGCTACAAGGAGTAAACAAGTCATACTGACATGACTTTTTTGTAGGAGTTATTAAAGAGGTGAATGTATGCAAGGGGCCCTGTGGCAAAGACTACAATTAACAATTTGCAAACAATACTTTGAGAGGCTGTATTAACATCTATTGTGTTTAGTTTTGTGAAAATCAGTGTGTATGATGACATTATAGCCAAACATAAGGCCATGGCTTGTCATCAGACTTTGCCGTACCACCACAACCCCATTCTCTTGATATATCTCAGTACTGAATGCTGCATTACACCAACATGTTTTCTGTAAGTGGGCAGTGTCTCATGTTGATTCAGTACAAAGCGTTAAATATGGACCTCTTGGAGTAAAACAATATACTTCCTATTGTCAGGGGTAGTAGTTTTGGTGATGTGGGAAACGGCATGGTCATTGTCTTGAGATCTATGGTGACACATTAAATTGGATATAGCTCTGATCATGTGTCTGCAAGTTAAAACAGGGACATTGTCAAAAGATCAATATTTAAGCCACACCCACACGATTAGTCATTTTGAAAACTTGATTCCCAGTGGCTTGTAAATTTTAGGTCGTGGGTCTAAAGTCCTAGGACAAGTTAAAATGTGTAAAAAAAAAAAGCCCAATTGGCATCATTTGACTAAAATGGCCAACTTCCTGTTAGTTTTGGAACATGGTTTCAGGAAACTTTAGACACAACATAAGTGTGCCAAATTTCATAATCCTTATAGCATGGCAGAGCTGACTGTTGTGATGGTCCTAAGGAACACAGCATTGCAGTTTCTAAGGGGAACCTTTTAAAATAGCCCACACCTACCAGTTGATTGCATACATATGTTTGAGGTCAGATTAGTTACACTTGGGTATTTTTAATCGATCTGATACTACCTCAAAGAAAGTTCAGACACTCAGAGGGGTTAGGTAGATGATTTGGTAAATTGAAATCAACCCACAACACCAAAACACTTTGGAAAGGGTGAGAGAACACACACACACACACAAGAGTCAAAAGCCAATTTCCTCTCACACAGAGCGAATTTATTTGGGAACACACACACCAAGTTAGAGATAAACACACAAATTCTCACTCAACTTTGGAGCAGAGTCTGCAGGCAGTCAAATACATTAGTTTGGCTTTTAGCCTCCCCCGGACCTTCTAATCATAATAAGTACTGAAGAGAGTTCAACCTTCCTGCACCAGTTTAAATGCAAATAAGAGTGAGGAACTCTGTTTGAAAGTATCCATAGGTGAAAATCATTTACCTGACACTCATGCAAAATTTCCTGTAGAAAAAAAAAAAAAAAAAAAAAGGCAAATGTATTGCTATGGCATTACGCCTGAATTCACCATACCGCCACAGCCCCGCCCATGCAAGGTGAGCCAAAATTGTCTGTTACTTGGCAGCGATTTATGTTTGTTCGATCAAAACTGTACAAATGGGACTTTTGAAACTTCTTGTTTTGGGGGGTGGGGGGGCACGCTCAGTTACATTATCTGATTGATTGTGGAGTGGATGACAAGTATAACATGTTTTGTGACTATGTGACTTAGATTAAGTTATGGCAATTTTTTTAGTGATAAGTCCTGCTGCTGAGGTGTTACGCAAGTTATGGCAGCCCTGCTATGCAGTTTTCTACCAGCAGGAGGTTTTGTACACACTATAGTCTATGAAACCAATTTTTAAATCAGCTATTAGACAAGAGGTTAGATTGCTGAACTAATTAAAGATAAAAACTTTTACAAATTTTGTTATATTAATGTTATATTTTTCCACAGGTAATACATGACGTCACCAATTAAGAGATCAAAAATGGTCACAAAACTTAATTCCATGCTGTAGTTCTTTTTAAAAAAAAGAAAACCCGTTTTACCGCTACGTTTCATTTGCAGCTTCAAACTTCCTCAGGCTGGAGAGTCAGCGTTGTTACGGTTAGAATGTAATAGTTTAATATTAAAGAGTGTGAAAATATATCAGGCCAGAGTGAGTTTAGCAGCTTTACTAGTTTTGCACATCTCAGATACACATTTCTCTTCAGATTCTTAGCTTGAGGTTACATTGGTTGGACCACCTTGTGTCCATCCTGAAGGGGGAGGGGGAAAGAATATAAACTTAGTGAAAGCCACATTTAAACCACCACACAAAACAAAAACACTGTCAGCTCACCTTTAAATGTGCAGGTGCTCACTGTGTCAAATGTTCCATTCTGCCGGTCTGCGCCAGCCAACTTATAGGCCCATGAATAAACTGGGACGTTATTCAATACATACAGTAATTCCTGGAAACCAGAGGGGAGAACTCAGGATCTTGTTAAAATAAAGGTTAGATCTTTCTCAGCATTTACCAGCTTAGATGAGCTGAAGTCACTTGTTGCAATGATCTGAATTGCTGACATTTCTCCATAGTTGTACAGTACAATCACCACCTGAACATGGATAGAAGACCTCTCAGATTATAAGAGATCCTTACATCAGAACTGAAGCATATAGAAGCTGAAACCTACATGAGTTCTCAAAGCTTCATCCTGCAGCTCAAGCCTAATCTTGCAGTGAGAGGTTGTGTTGAAGCTGGGCATAGCCTGGCTAAGCAGTGACCCAGGGTTGGTGTCCTCAAACAGAATCTGTGCAGAAACACGGTCATCCTGTGGGTCCACGAACGAGAGGCACACTGGGCGGACTTCAGAGCACATGGAGAACAGAGAGTTGTTGAAGGACACCTGTAGAACAAATATCAGATAAACCTGTTGCTTTACCACTAGGTTCAGTTTCATTGCTTTTAACTCACCCCTATCCGTGTATACACAGTTCCACAGAAGTTGATGGGACACGTCTGGAGGTCCAACTCTCCAGAACCAATAACCAACACAGCCTCATAGAGATTAAACTGGCGGGCACAGACTGCAGCAGCAAAGAGACAACATGAGACTTTATGCTTTCATCCATCACAGCCTGCTATAAGACCTGTTTGTTTGTTTGTTTTTACCTGCCAGTAACAGAACCAGAGCTTCCAGCTTCATCATGATGGAGACACTCAGTTAAACAGAAGCAAATGAACCACGCACGAACCACGCACTGATATGCCCACAATTCAGTTTAAGCTAAAGTATCTAACATGGAAGTGATGTGATGAAGAACCTGAGAACTATTTATACAGGGAGGACTGATTAGAGGATGACAAAAAGCTGAGCTAATCAGTAGACAGAGCTCAGGTGAGTAACGAGCAGAGTGATGACAAACAACACAAGAAAACCTGAAACTCTGAAATATTTGATTTGTTGAGTAAGAAAAAGAGAAGAGTTCATTAAGAGTCTTTGTTTTTCCCACATTTAGCATCAAATTCTTTACATTAAATTAAATAACAAAACCAAATGAATATTGGTGCATTTACTAAACAAGAAACCGAGACAACATCATAAAGTTCTGCTGTTTTAATTAATATTTACACACAATAAAAGTGTGTCATGTTTTTTCACATAATGTGAAAATAAACAGAAAGGTCTGTAGAAAATTTACAGTGAGCCTGAAACTGAGCAGGAAGATGAAATATACAAATAAGGAGACTGATCTCATTTAAGATCTATTCTAACAACAGCTTCTGTTACATATCAATATTCTTGATTAGATTTAACAAGGAGTATAGACGGCAGTAGAGTGGGTTGTCCGGTAATCAGAAGGTTGTAGGTTTAAGGGGCAGCAGTAGCTCAACAGGTTGAGCGGGTTGTCCAATAATCGAAAGGTTGCGAGTTCGATCCCGGCTCTGGACAGAGAATTCTGCTGTTGTGTCCTTGGGCAAGACACTTAACCCACCCTACCTGCTGGTGGTGGTCGGAGGGACCGGTGGCGCCTGTGCTCGGCAGCCTCGCCTCTGTCAGTGCGCCCCAGGGCTGTGGCTACATCGTAGCTCATCACCATCAGTGTGTGAATGTGTGTGTGAGTGGATGAATGATACACTGTAGTGTAAAGCGTTTTGGAGTCCTTACTCTGAGAGGCGCTACACAAGTGCAGGTCATTTATCATTTAATCCTGACTCCTGGCCAGAGAATGCTACTGTTGTGTCCTTGGGCAAGACACCATCTTGCCTTCTGGTGGTGGTCAGAGGGACTGGTGCTGTTAGTGCTTGGAAAGCCTCTTCTCTGTCAGTGTGCCCCAGGACAGCTGTGGCTACAATGTGCCATCAAAATCAGTGTGTGAATGGATGTCCTCCATGACAACCCAGGGTCCAGACCAGGAAGCAGAGTCATAGTTTAACACACCCCTGTGCAGCTTCAGTACTGTTACCCACCCACTACCCCATAGAGACAGTGTCCTGCCCACGGCCAAAATCACAGATTAAATATCATGCTCAATAAAGCTGTAATGGATTAGAATTACATTTAATCAAGGATCATAAGACATTAAAGATTCATATCTAGTATGAATCCCATCTAATGGACACTGGGTTATTTAAATCAGAAGATTGGGTCTTTTTATTACAGGGACTTTAAATAACACTTGGCATTAACTGAAAGACAAGAGAAGAGAGAGAAACTTTCAAATGTTTAAGGACATTTATTTACTAAATAATTTTAAACACGTTAACAAGACTAACTCTCTAATGATGAATGCTCTGTTGGAATGAAGTGTGAGGTGAATGGTGTGTGTGAATGATGTCAAGTTCAGACCCTCCGCATCCGGAGAAGCAGAGTTTGAGTGGGAGATGATGTTTTGCTCCTAACTGATCAAGTTTGAGCCCATGGTCATAAACACGAGACGCCATTTTTGTCGCATCCACATACCCTTCAGTGAGACCTCCACGATGGATCCAGAATGCCAGGTCCTTGGACCTTCCTTCTGGTACTGGAGCCAATGGTACAGCGTCACAGCACGACAGACTAGTCCTTGGATTGTCTCCAGGTAAACAGCGACAGGTGTTTCACAGCATCAAAAAGAGGACCCTCCTTGGGTCAGCGAGTTCAGCTTTTATTCTGAAGGAACCGTTGTTGGTTGATAATGACAGATTTTTCCCAGCTTGATAGTTCTCAGCTTAAAAAGAAAAGTACAGATGGCCTGTCCATACTTCACTTAACATGCGGTGAACTCCAAGGGATCTTGAATACTGAACTTAAAATGGCGTTGGAACTGTTTTATTAATCTGGATGTTTTTGATTTTTGGCGAATCAAAGCTGACAGATTTAATAAACACCACAGAGACTCTGCCACGCTTCAGACGGGGAAGGTTCTGACTGGATCAGCAACAGCAATGTGTCATGTGATTATTTACCTTAATGTATCAGCGTGTCTAGTGACTAAAATAAGTCATTTACTTATTAAAAACATATTAATCATAATATTGTGATTTCACAGATCGGTCACATTGTATTACTGACTAACAGTTGTTTTGATTAGCTTTATTGAAAATAGAGTTCTTTGATCTAATGAAAGAAAAGAAAAGAGTCTTCATCTTCTGTCTTCATTGCTGGAACATAAACAGTTTAGAAGCAAATGCATGACCTTGAGGCTGTTTCATGCACTCTGGCACTGTGTCAGGGGGAACGGTGGTTAGAGGATAATAACCTTGAGAAATGGCTCCATCACGTTACAAAGCAAATCATGGAAATCTCATAAATATTAGAACAAATTGAACTGAGCAGAAAACTAGAAAAATTAAATGTGGTTTATTGAACCTTAGGCCTATTTTAAAAATACTTTGTTAGTTAATGACTTGATTTGTGATAATCAGATCTCTTTGCTCTCTCTGGCTGCAGCAAGAGGACTATGTTAGTTTAAATAAGTCGACTCCTTCTAATTATTTAAATCACATTGCTTGAAGTACAGGGCGAGAAGGAGGAGTAGCAACCATTTCAGAACTATTAATCAATCCCTTACCAATTAAAAGTTAAAGTTTTTTTGAACATCTTATTCTTAGTTTTCCTAATCCAGATTGTGAAACTGTAAAACCACTCTTGTTTGTAGTTTTGTATCGTCCACCAGGCCCTTACTCTTGAGTTTTTGGATCAGATCTCTGATTTATTTCTGATTTGGTGCTAAATACTGATAAGGTCATTATAGTGGGGGATTTTAATATTCATGTGGACATTGAAATTGATAGCCTCAATGTAGCCTTTAGTAATATCTTAGACTCAATTGGTTTTACCCAAAGAATACATAGCGCCACCCACTCCTGCCATCATACATTAGACCTTGTGCTGACTTATGGCATAGAGTGTGAGGAAATAACGATATTTCCACATAATCTACTCCTGTCGGACCACTTTTTGATAACCTTTGAGTTTTTTATAACTGAGTTCTCGAGACATGAAAGTAAATTTCACTATAGTCAGTCTCTATCCGACACCGTTGTTGCATCTTTTAAATCAACTGTTCCATCTTTACTGTCAGCATATCAGAGGAACTTAGAGGGCAATATTGTCATTTGTAGCCCTTCACAAACTGATGATCTAGTTCACAATGTTACTTCTTATTTACATGTGTCATTAGACACACCTCCACACCTTCATCTCCTCACGCTTAGACTACTGTAACTCTCTTTTCACGTGTCTGAGCAGAGCCTCCCTGAACCGTCTACAGGTGGTTCAGAATGCCTGTGCTCGGCTTTTGACCAAGTCCTCCAAATACACCCACATCACCCCGCTTCTCCTCCAGCTTCACTGGCTGCCTGTCAACTCCAGGGTTCATTTCAAGATCTTGGTTCTGGTCTATAGGGCCCTACATGGACAAGCACCATCTTACATTGGTGATCTTCTTAGTCCCTACACCCCCAGCAGGTCCCTGAGGTCCAGTGATCAAAGCCTACTGGTTGTGCAGCACCAGGCTAAAGACCAAAGGTGACAGATCATTTGCTGCTGTGGCCCCGAGACTCTGGAACTCTCTCCCCCTGAGCCTGAGATCAGTGGACTCAGTGGTCTCCTTCAAAAAGCAGCTGAAGACTCACTTGTTCAAACTGGATTTTGGATGACCTTCTTCACCACTCTCTCTTTATTCTGCTCTCGCCACCTATTCCACCTTCCTCAGGATCCACTGATTTCCCTCTTTCCTATTCACTCTCTCTCTTTCTTAACATTTTTTCTTTTAAATCGCAATTGCTTATTTTTGCTCATTTTAAATATATTTTAAACATTTTCGAAATGCTTTTTTTATATTTTTACAACTTTTTTATTTTTTATTTTTGTTTTTGTGAAGCGCCTTGTGATTTTTATCTTGAGAGGCGCTATAGAAATGATATTTTCTTCTTCTTCTAGATGATGTTGCCCCTTTTAAAAAGAAGGTAAACAAGCACATGAAGCTGGCTCCCTGGTTTAAGTCTGATCTCCAAACTTTAAAACAAAACTAGAAAAATGCAGAGAATATGGCACTCTACATATCACGAGAAGTCCTACTTATCCTGGAAAAATAGTCTTGTGCTTTATAAAAATAAGCTTCAACAAGCTAGAACTGCATACTTTTCATGGATAATTGAGGAGAATAAGAATAATCCTAAATTTCTTTTCAGTACAGTTGCCAAACTTGCACAGAATCATAGCTCTGAACCATCCCTCAGCAGCAACGACTTTATGGGATTTTTCACAAGTACAATTCATTCTATTAGAAACAAAATCATTATCAACCTCCCTAATGAGATTACTTCTTCTTCAGTAAGTGAGGCAGCATCAGAGGTAACTGTAGTACCTCATCTGTGTTTGAAATGTTTTGATCCAGTTGAGCTTTCAGAGTTATCATAAATGTTAGCTTCATCTAAACCTTCCACTTGCATTTTAGATCCAATCCCAACCAAATTATTTAAAGATGCAGTTCCTTTGGTTACTGCCCCATTCTAGATATAATCAATCTATCTGTAGTAAATGGATACATACAACAGGATTTTAAGGTTGCTGTAATCAAACCACTACTTAAGAAACCTTCTCTGGATCCATATGACCCAATGAATAATAGACCAATATCTAACCTTCCATTTTTATCCAAGGTCCTGGAGAAAATAGTGGCCAATCAAGTATGTGAGCATCTAATGATCTGTTTGAGGAATTTCCGTCCTGTTTTAGAGAGTATCACAGCACTGAAACTGCATTAGTGAGAGTTACAAATGATATTCTCTTGGCCTCAGATAAGAATCTTGTGTCTGTTCTAGTCTTGTTAGATGTCAGTGCTGCCTTTGACACAGTTGATCACAATGTTCTTTTAGAAAGGCTTGAACATGTTGTAGGGATCAAAGGAACAGTGCAAGGCTGGTTTAAATCCTACCTCTCTGACAGATTTCATTTTGTAAATGTACATGACAAATCTTCATACTCCAGGGTTACTTGTGGAATGAGCGAGTACACCACTATCTCCATCTGTATCTGTATCTGTTCAACCATCTAAATTATCTGTATCTGTACTCAGAGTGGGCGTGGCATACCACAGAAGTGAGCGTGGTTTACATAAATACATTATTTTAAATCTGAAATTGATATGTTTAATCTGCTGTTTCATTTTAATTTTACTTCCAGACAGTTTCTCCCTTGTTCTGATGTCTGCTAATCGGAGATCTGAACAAGTTCCTACATTTGACAGACACCAGGAGATTCAGTTCATGACGTAAGATATTTTTAGAGTGTTCAAAATGCAGTTTTCAACTTCAACAGGTACTGCATACCAAATCTGATGTCGCCCGGGCTCGATTGTCATTCGCTGAAATTCCCTTTTCTTGATTTTAAACGTCAGAGACAAAAATGAAAAAAAAAAAATAAAAACAAAAATAAGGAGATAAAATGCAATTTGACAATAGTCACTAGTTTTGTTGGTCTGGGATTACTGTTAACCACACAGTGAATCTCTCAGCCCAAGAGATTTCAACTAAAAACCTACGTACTTAGCTTTTATTGGGCTCTCTTTTACTACCTATTACTGATAAACAGTTAATTTCTCAAATCGAGGGGTTGCACTAAAACCCTTTTCCTTTCAACCACTAAAAGTGGCACAGTTTATAGTTAAAATTATATTTGTCACCAGACTACCAGGAATTAAATATCTGGTCAGTGCTTAACCTAAATGCATGGATTATGAAATCTTCAACCACGATTATTTAACAATTATTTTCATTCATCTTTGGGTGTGAATGAAACAAATTTCAACAGATATTTTTGTACTATTTTATAATTTACAAATAATTTACTACATGTCCACCACAGTGGACAGTGTGTATTCTGAACATGAAATGTATTGGCTGGACTTACTGAAGTCCAAATGGAGGGGCTCAAATACAATAAAGACTTCAACAGCTGTGCTTAATAGCAAGAAACAAATAAGTAAATTACAATTTTGAGAACATGTCCACTGTAATGACAATTTTGCATCAAGGAGTTAATTTTTCATCTTTATGTTCTAGTTAGGTTACTTCAGGCCTCAATTGATAAGACCTTATTAGCTCAGAGCACAGCAGCTGTTGTTTGGGTCTTTTGAGGCTGGCTGCACACTGTTTCACATCTTCAACCCTTTCTCTCCACCGCTCTGTGCATCCTCGTAACCATAGTACATTTGTAACACGTCAGCGGTTATCAAAATCATGTTTTCCATCAATCCTCTGATAATTTAGAATCTGCACCGAAGGGCCTTAAGTGTCTGTTAGTGCTTGTTTTTGTCTTCTTAAACTTTTGCTTTGCACTATCTTCCATTGGGAAAGAGAAGGAAACTCATCTGTGAGTAATCCTGTTGTCTAGTAGCTACGGTTTGGGCCAAGTGAAAACAATAATTGCAATCAGGGGCTGTGAACGAGCTGTTTCTCCCCTCCCTGAATACACTCATCAGGTGATCTAGGTCTTAATCATTGCAATCAGCTGTTGCATGAACACCTGTTTCCAACTAGTAGCATAGCATATGTTTGGTGGCATAACTGAAGCGTCAGCCCTTGTGTCTGTGCCCCTCTGGTGTGAAGACACTCCGGGGTAAAGACATACGTGCCTACCTGCGCGTGTCCACAGAGCAGGTACACAGAGCAAACAAGCTCGATCCAGATGCTGCTCCATCGACACCTTGCAAAATGCGCCATCATCCCATACCTGTGATCACTGGCTTCAGAGGAAGGTCACACACAGCAAACCACTTTTGCAACCTTCAAAACCTCCGCTCGCTAAAACCAACTCCCCGCGAAGACACCCACCTGTCTATGGGCATTTGGAACTGCCAATCAGCTGTAAACAAAGCAGACTTCATTACCGCATATGCAAACCACCTGTCACTTGATGCACTGGCTCTCACTGAGACCTGGATCAAACCATGTGACAATGCTACCCCACCTGCTCTCTCAATTAACCACACTTTCTCCCACACTTCTCGTGCATCTGGCCAAGGTGGGGGAACGGGCATGTTAATTTCCAACAAATGGATATACAGTCAGTTGCTACCCATCACTAAATACAACTCCTTTGAATACCATGCCATCCAGGTAACTGTACAGAAAAAAATCTTTTTGGTTGTTATATATCACCAACCAGGTCAACTGGGAGACTTTCTTGATGAACTCGACACCCTGCTCTCCTCCATTCCTGAGCATGACTGTCCCACAATGGTCCTTGGAGGCATGAATATTCACCTGGACAATCCCAGCTCATCAGGCTTCCTGTCACTAATGTCATCATTTTATCTAAAACTAGTACAAAGTCCTCCAACTCACAAAGCTGGAAAAGCACTTGACCTCATTTTCACCAGAAACTGTGTCATAAACACAATCTCTGTCACACTGCTGCATCTTTCTGATCATTACTTCATCTGTTTCAGCTCGACTCTACAAGGGAGGTCCGCTGCTTCCTCCCCAATGGTCTCATTCTGCCTCAACCTCCGCAATCTGGCACCCAACCACTTCTCCTCTCTTGTTGCCTCCACTCTTCCATCTCCCAGCACATTCTCTGCTTATGAAGTGAATGATGCCACAGAGTCACTCTGCTCCACACTGCTATTGTCTTAACAACTTGTGCCCTTTAGCCACTAGACCTGCTAGATCCTCTCAGTCGCACACTTGGCTAAATGATACCCTCCGGTCTCTACGCACCAATCTTAGAGCTGCGGAATGGAAATGGCGCAAAACAAAAGATCCTTGTGATGAATTGAAATTTCATGAATTACTGTTCTCATTCTCTGCCAGCATCACTGATGCAAAGAAAGCTTTCTACACTGACAAAATTCTCAGCTCTACTGACTCTCATAAACTATTTTCAACATTCAAAACTCTGCTCAACCCTCCTTCTCCACTTCCAAACAACAATCTATCAGCTGTCACCTTTGCCTCATTCTTCACTGACAAAGTGGCAGCCATAAGCAAACAGTTTACTCAACTGGCCACTCCTGAACATTCGCTACCAGAAACCCCTTCTAGCCCAACCATCTCAAGCCCTTCTGCTTCATTTTCCTCTTTTTCCCCTGTCACTGAGAACTGTGTGTCCAAACTTCTCACGTGCACCGCCCTACTGCATGCCCACTGGACCCCATTCCGACTAAGCTGCTCCAAGCTATTGCTCTTACAGTAGCCGCAGCAGTCACACATGTGATCAAGCTTCATTGACATCCAGTACATTTCCCACCTCTCTCAAGCATGCTCAGGTTAAACCGCTGCTAAAAAAAACATCTCTTCCTCCAAATTATGTGGAGAACTACAGACCTACTATATCACTCTCCTCCCTTTTCTGTCCAAAATCATTGAAAGGGTGGCTTTCAAGCATATCACAGAATACCTCTCTCAAAACTGTCTGCTTGACCCTTACCAATCTGGGTTCAAAAAGGGCCACTCCACTGAAACTGCTCTGTTAGCAGTGACGGAATCCTTAAAAGAAGCTACTGAGACTGTCAAATCCTCAGTGCTTATCCTGCTCGACTTATCGGCTGCATTTGACACTGTCAACCATGGCTTCCTTTTGTCCACACTCTTGCATGGGCATCACAGAGAAAGCACATGCCTGGATTGAATCGTACCTCACAGGATGATCATTCAGTGTATCTTGGCTTGGACAATCCTCTACCTTGCACCATCTTGCCACAGGAGTCCCCCAGGGCTCTGTAATAGGACCTCTTCTCTTTGCCATATACACCACCTCACTGGGTGAGATCATTCGATCACATGGCTTCTCCTACCACTGCTATGCAGACGACACCCGGCTTTATCTGTCATTTCCACCGGATGACCACACTGTCTCTGCATGTATATCAAACTGTCTCTCTGACATATCAAAATGGATGAAATCCCACCATCTCCAACTCAACCTCTCTAAAACTGAATTACTTGTCATCCCAGCAAAACCATCCATACAGCACAATATCTCAATCCAAAATTACTTCCCATCTCTAGCTCCTTCAAAGGCAGTTCGAAATCTGGGTGTTGTGATTGATGAACACCTGACCTTTAAAGATCATGTTACCTCTGTTGCTCGTTCATGCCACTTTGCGCTGTATAACATATGAAAGATCAGTCCATACCTAACACAACATGCCACCCAGCTCCTGGTGCAATCTACTGTCATCTCCTACCTCGATTACTGCAATGCCCTTCTAACTGGTCTTCCAGGCTGTACTGTGAGACCTCTGCAAATGGTTCAGAATGCAGTGGCGTGTCTGGTCTTCAGTCAGCCAAAAAAGCACACATCACCCCTCTGTTCAATGAGCTCCACTGGCTACCGCTAGCAAGACGCATCAAATTCAAATTGCTAACATTAGCATACAAAGTCTGAGATGGTACGGCTCCCATCTACCTGAATCCTCTTGCAAAGGCTTACATCTTGGCCCGGCCGCTCCGGTCATCACAGGATTGTCGGCTAGCAGTTCCTACACCACACTCAGGACAATCCAGACTCTTCTCATGCATCGTTCCACAAATGTGGAATGACCTTCCAAGCACTACCAGAACTGAAGCTTCCTTTTCAGTTTTCAAGAAACTCCTGAAGACCCTGCTCTTCAGAGAGCATCTTCTAAACTTCCAAGAACATTGTGCACTCCAGAGCTGTGAAGATCTTGAAATTCCTCTATGATACACTGTATAGTGCTGGCTGGCGAAAGAGGGAGCTGAGCCAGAAAGCCAGGCTCTCGATTTACCGCTCGATCTACGTCCCAATCCTCACCTATGGTCATGAGCTTTGGGTAATGACCGAAGGAATGAGATCGCGAATACAAGCGGCCAAAATGAGTTTCCTCCGTAGGGTGGCCGGGCTCATCCTTAGAGATAGGGTGAGGAGCTGGGACATTCGGAAGGGACTCGGAGTAGAACCGCTGCTCCTCCGGATCGAAAGGAGTCAGTTGAGGTGGTTTGGGCATCTGGTCAGAATGCCTCCTGGATGCCTCCCTGGGGAGGTGTTTCGGGCATGTCCTGCCGGCAGGAGGCCCTCGGGTCGACCCAGGACACTTTGGAGAGGTTACATCTCCAATATGGTCTGGGAACGCCTTGGGGTCCTGCCGGAGGAACTGGTGGAGGTGGCTGGGGAGGGACAGTCTGGAGCTCCCTAGTTGGGATGCTGCCCCCGCGACCCGGACCCAGATAAGCGGAGGAAGATGACGACGACAATGATTGCCAATTGATTCAGAAATGGTTCTTCATTATTTGTAGCAATCTGTAAATCTCTGTCTTCTAAGGTGTCCTGTTCTGTCCTTGTGTCTTGTCCTTGTACCATGTCAATGTCACCAATTTCTTGTTGACTTGTCTGTTGAACAGTCTTTGATTGCATGTGTTTCTGAGAAATATGACTAGAGAATGAAGTTCGAACACTGAAATATTTAGAGCAGCCTTCAAATGGGCATAATGCTTTTTTTCCATCTTTAATATGGAACCTCAGATGGACACAAAGAGTTTTAAAATTTTGTCAACATACCCACATCCAGGAACTTGACAGCTAAGATTTCCAGTGAACTTCCAGATCTCCTCCTCAGTGTTCTCCCCTCTTCTATGATTTCTGTGCATATGGGAACGAAAGGCAGTGAATGTTTTAAAAGTGGCTTTACAATTCTCAATTCCACAAGAAAACATACAGTTTGCATTGTGTTTATGGCTTCTAATGTGTGAACTGAACAATATAAATTTGTGTGCACGGAATCCACAATATTTACAGAAAAACATTTTAAGTATATCTTGAATAGTTTCCTATCCAGGGATATTTAAAGCAATACAACAAAAATTCATAGAAAACCAAACAGTACCTTAACAGTACGCTAAATAGTCATAAAAGGCTCAAATATGCCTAAAATGTAACATCCCTTCAAAAAATGAAAAGTAGTATAGCTTTCACATTAGCCACAAAAAGGAAAATCAGAGTTGAACCTCTCTAACTTGTTCTGCATATCACAGCATGCACTGCCAGCAGCCTTCACCTGTAAACACTTACTGCCAAAGTAGCTTTTGTTTTGTTTTGTTTTTGCTCCTAACTTTATTGAAAAAAAATCATACACAAGAGAAGTCAAGGAAACAAACTGACTGATAGCAGTCTCCATTACAGAAAACGTGAAGCAAATCCGTTTACATTTGAACAGAAAAAATTTCAGATTTAAAAATGAACAAGAGCAAAACAACAGAAACATTTTGGCACAAGCAGTTTTCTTATTCACATCTGAGATGTGCTTGAGTGACTTAAAATATAGGGAGAAGTAATTCAAGAAAATGGTAAACAGAGAACTGCTTTTCCAATTACATGAATGAATAAATTATTTACATAGAATATTTACAAAATTATAACATCAGATATTTTAGAATCTGGATTGTCCATGTGGTAAAGAACATCCTTAAATGTGAAGGAAGGTGGCCTACATTGTATAGATTTTAAGTCAAATCTAGCTTTGGATATCTGCCCAAAATACAGTCACATGCTGATAATTGAAAAATAGATTATGCATTGTTCGTAGATCCTGACGAATTTGGTTTTAAGCATCACACTGCTTTGCACGGGTAGCAGCTGAAAGTGAATCACCTTGTTTTTCAGTTTTTAAAACATTTGGGTAACTTCACTAAGGTTGTTCACACATTTTTGGACAAGGACCATTTTGCAGAATTTGCATGAAGATCACAGTTATAGCTAGTTTAAAAGACAAAACAAGCAGTAAAATACTTACCAGACTGACCGACCCCCCTGTAATGGGTCGCATTAGGGATACACATTTAGTCAGGGAATGTGGGTATGGACCCCATTTCCGCATTCCTGTGGCAACCTGCCCCCCAATTTTATTTGCACCTTAAACTCTTCCACTGACGACATTCCACGCAAACACACACTTAGGGCCTTGGGAGTGAGCGCATTCAATGGCAGTTGACAGGGGGATTTCTCAGCCTCATCCCAGGTGCCGGTGCCCACTTCCAATTTTAAACTGTACTTAGACACTGAGGGTTGTCGGTGCAAGTGGGGTGGTGTGGTGGCATCAGCTGGCATAGGCCAGACAATGCCCGTACTGCCTGCTCACCACAGCCATGGAATACACCTCATCAACACAAAACAACACTATATTGGAGCAGGCGGAGGGAGACTAGGGGTCTTAGCACACCTCTGTTGTTGCTTGGCTTCCTGGGGCTGGAGGCTAGGAGGGAGATCTGGCCGTCCGTTTGGGATCTGGGGTGGTGGGTTGTTGTGCTCAGCGTTGGGCGGGGGAGCCTGCTCATCAGCACCCCAGCAGAAAGGGTCGAACTCTGGGAACCGGTAATGGTTGTAACCCATGTGCAGCAGTACCGGGACCAGAGTAAATAGGGTGTGTATGGGGAGCATGAGTGGGTGTCCGGCATGCATTTTTGTAAGTCTTTGGTTGTATGTGTATGTGTGAGCATGAGGGAGGGAGTGTGTGACTGTGTTTGTGTATGACTGTATATGTCAGGAGGGGCCTTTGACTCCTCTCTTCTACTCGGACTTCTTTTGATGATATAGATCTTCGTCTCCCCTCCCCCTGCCACACCTGGTGTGGAGTGCGGTGCCTTGGTCTGGCTGAGTGTTTGTGGTTCCCGGGTCAGGGGGATTAAGATTTTTGGCGTCTGCCTGATCAATCCCGGTGGCTGCCTGGTGGGGTCTAGGTCCCTGGGCTCTGCTGGGTCCCCGGCGGGGGTGGTGCAGTCTCCTTGGAGTTCCTGTGTTCTGGGGCAGCGCCTGGATCTCTGGGACTTGGAGCTCCCTCCGTCTCCTACACATCGTTGGGGGGCAGATCTATGGTCCCTCACACTCTCTATTGGACGCTTTTATAGAGAAACCTTATAAACAAGCGCGTGTACACACACAGGTGTTCACATGGTTCTCTCAAAAGTATGGGCTTGGGCACGTTCAACACATGTCTTAAGGCTGTCGTTGCCACTAAATGCACTATGATTTATTATCATGTGATTGTTCAGTTAAACAATGTTGATTTTATATTTCATCATCAGGCTGACACAGTGATAGCTTGCTCTTGATGTATTGTTGTGTGCCCCATTTTTTTCTATTATTTCTCTTTCTGCAGGTCTAGAAGCAGACTCTTGTTCATTATTGCTTATTTTTGTGAATTTTTTCTCACTTATCTAATTCTGGGAAATCCAACAACAGAAAACATACTTTGGGGTGGAATATCCCTTTGATGAGTTTTTCCTTGCCTCATTTCCTTAAGATTGCAACTAAAGCTGGCTGAATTTTTTGTTACATCTATAGTGAACACAATTGATAAACAGCATAATTTTGGTGGCTGTAATCTTGTTGTGAAAACATACAAACAAAACAACTAATGGGATTTTGAAATGATCAATATTTAATTTAATATTTTACATAAAATTTCTTACAATTGTAAAGTCATATACTGGTACCATGTCAGTTTTTTTGATAAAATTCGGTAAACATTCATCAGTTTATATCGCCCACCAGGCAGATGTCAATTATTGTCATTTAGGCAGTAGGACTGGTACATTTGCTTAAATATTATTTTATTAATCTGAGATGATTTTTTATATACAATGTAGGCTTGGTTAAAGCACCCAATCTTTTTTATGAGATTATAATTAAAATATTTTCAAACATATTTTAGTGAGTGTTTACATACTGTATGCCTTTATAATAGCTCAAATAAAACATATTCTTAGAGCATTTTCTCTTTTATGGGGCATAGTGTTTATCTTTTGGTGATCTCACAAAGCATTGTTTTGGTAATGCACTCTGAATGAAGATTTGAGCAAGGTATTTGAAAATGTCCACTGAAAAACCACAGATGGAAAAATGTCAGAGGTATACCAAATTTATGACCTGGAGACATCTCAAGACTGGACAGGTCGTATCGGAGCTAATCTACGGGCTTCGGACACCGTGAGGTCGAGGTCCACTCGACTTCTGACTGTTTGGATCTGCTGGGGGTTTCCACGAGGGTAGTAGACAGAACAGATTGCGTCTGACGACTTTTATACATAACCAACGCTAGTTTATAACCAAAACAAATTCCCTCAGATGCAAAGAACGATTTTGCTAAAACATCTAGCTTCCATCACATCACTTCACCACATCTCATTATTCACATCTTGTCGTATAAATTATTAGTTTAGGAAAAATAATTAAATTCCCTTAAACTATATACCTGACTCTGTTTGAATTTATACAAAGTGTGTGTATGGTCCCAGAACAAGTAAAAGTAACTATAATCTTCCAAACATTCAAAGGTCATTCAGGTTGATATTTTATATTTATTTGGAATCATTACACCTTATTGGTCATTTTCAATAAAGTTAACTTGTAGCCTCTACTACACAAACATTTCATTTAAACATCTTGTTCAATCCACACATTATTCAAGCATACAGTATGAGTTGTAAGTCTTGTAGGACCTTTGAGTAAATAGCTAGGACTGCAGCAACCAGGTTCCTGCATCAAACCTTGGGAAAGAGCGTCTGTCTGAATGTTGTCTTCTTGTATGTAAACAAGTACTGAGCGGAACCTTTGGGATTTGGAGGCCAGATAGTGCATTTTTGTCTTCAAATCAAAGTCAATTAGATGGTTAAAATTGACCCTTTGGTACGTTAGTGTCTTTTTGCTAAGAAAACCCCCTGCCCTGCACAGCTCTGTGCTATGGGAAATGGCAACCAAACCTAACCAATAGAGTTAGACTACTGCTTACATTCTTTAAATTCAAGGATAACTTCGGCTGATGAAGAGTTGAACTTTTCATACAAGTATTTAAAATGTTAACCGAACACTTGCTTTAACTAACGGTTTTTAATTTATCCAGGGTGCCAATCAGGTTTCCCTCCTGACGTATAGGATTTTTAATCATAAAGTATAAAGCCGTCACACAAGTACATATGTTACCAGACATGTACCCTTGAATAAAATTACCCCATAAGAAAAAAAAAAAAACCACAACCAATAAGTCAAATTGAAAGAGACAGTCTTGAATTGTTATTCTTCCTCAGTTCTATTTTATTTCTGTTCTTCATCCAGATTTTAGGACAGGCAAAACAGTTATTAAAAAAATGCAAAAATGCAAAAAACAAAAGCTTTAAACAATTGTTTACAAAGTTTTGTTTCCATTTACATTCATCCAAAAACAAAATTGACAGGGTGATTTGAGAAACCAATTAGGACACAATGGTTTCACTATACAAAGTCAAGATTTCCCTGTTTATTAGTTTAGTAACGGTATATCCCATCTGCAAAATTGGTTTCTCAAGTCTGGTTGGACTCACGTTTGTGGATCTGGTTGCAGGATGTGAGAATATCTTCAGTTGGCAGATAAATTAAAGCCTCATTCCTTTGAGATTCACACAATTCCAATTTCAATTTTTCCCCCTCCTTTTACAGGAATGTCCATGCACTTAAATCTGCTTTCAGTTAAAGATAAGAAGCACATCCTAGTGTTGATGACAGCAGTCAGTAATGAGTCAATGTGGTTTTTAGGTTTTGACTAAGATTACAGTTCACCCACTTGCACATGTAGATATTCTTAGAATGCAGTAGAAGTGCCTCAGCACGGCATGCAATGACCTGAAAAAAAATGTTTATGGTGCTCTGAAAGACTTACAGTGTTCTTAAGGGATTTCCGCCACATTTTCAGCGTTTTGTTTAAAGACAGTGATGCCGTTAAACCACACGCGCGCAAAGTGGGCGAATTGTGAACTGAGCCGCTTGTCATATCCTTCCATCTTTTAAGATCAGGTTCCTGCCATAGTGTGTTTAACCTTGTTGGATGGTAAAACTTTTTGAAGGGTCACATTGTTCACGTTTTCCAGCTTCTTCGCATGATACTACGGTTTGCAGAGAAATAGACTGAACAGTTCCTGAAGGCGGAGTGGAGTAGTGTGCATTGAATTGCAATCAGGGCAGAGGCCAAGAGAATGAGTTGTGAGGGAACCATGTAACAACCTGTGGCTGTCAGTGTTTGTCGGCTACAGAAACTAACTGAAGTCGCCATTTAAAATAAAGACCATTTGTGATACACTTGTCAGCTTGCCATTGGATTAGAGAAATACTGCAGCCCAATTCAAAACTTGTTCATTCACATGGGATTTTTAAGCATTTGGGGAAGCCAGAAAAGCTTAATAGCATTCATTCTGCCTTTTACTTTAACCCTTTGAGCATCAGATGAAAGTTTGGTCTATTGAAGCACCACTGTGATGAACAAAGCTAGCCAGGTCCAGGTCTGAGGTATTAACAACAAATCTCATTAAATAGTGACTTTTGCACTGCAGGGCAGAAGTTTTAAAACTGTCGTGTTCACTAGCGATGTAGTGGGCTTAGTGAGACTTAAGAATCTCACTCAGGCCAGAATGAGTTTAGTGGCTCTATTAGTTTTGCACATCTAAGACACATTTCTCCAACGCTGATTCTTAGCTTGAAGTTACATTGGCCAGACTACATTGTGTCCATCCTGAAGGGGAAAAGAAATACATATCAAAATCATGTTTACATTTGAAACCCCCCCCCCCCCCCCCCCCCCCAAATAAATAACTCAGTCAACTCACTTGCAAATTGGCAGGTGCTCACTCTGAAAATGACTCCATTCTGCCGGTCCGTGTCAGCCAAGTCAAGAGACCTTGAATGAACTGGGATGTTATTTACTTCATGCAGTAGTACCTGCGAACCAGAGGGGAGAACTCATGCTTTTGTTAAAAAGATGAGGTTAAATCTTTGTCAACATTTACCAGCGTAGATGAGCTGAAGTCACTTGTTGCAATGACCTGAATTGCTGACTTTTCTCCATAGTTGTACAGTACAATCACCACCTGAACATGGATACAAGACATCTCAGATTACAGGAGAGCCTTTCATCAGAATCAAAGCAAACAGAAACTGAAACCTACATGAGTTCTCAGGGCTTCATCCTGCAGCTCAAGTTTAATCTTGCAGTGAGAGGTTGTGTTGAAGCTGGGTATAGCCTGGTTAATCACTGATCCAGGGTTGGTGTCCTCAAACAGAACCTCTGCAGAAACGCGGTCATCCTGTGGGTCCACCAACGAGAGGCAGTGTGGACTGATTTCAGAAGAGATGGAGAACAGGGATTTGTTGAAGGACACCTGTGGAACACACAAATAAAACCCAATGCTTTACCACTAAGGTTCAGTTTCACTGCATTTTACTCACCCTCATCCGTGAACTCACGGTTCCACAAACGACCATGGGACACGTGTGGTGGTCAAACTCTCCAGAACCAATAAATACCACAGCCTCATGGAGATTAAACTGGCTGGCACAGACTGCAGCAGCAAAGAGACAACATGAGACGATGTTTTCATCCATCACAGCCTGCTATAAGACATGTTTTTTTTTACCTGCCAGTAACAGAACCAGAGCGTCCAGCTTCATCATGATGGAAACACTCAGACAGAAGCAAATGAACCACACACTGGCATGACCACAGCCCAGTTAAAGCTAAAGCATCTACCATGTAGGTGATCTGATGAAGAACCTGAGAACTATTTATACAGGGAGGACTGATTAGAGGACGACAAAAAGCTGAGCTAATCAGTAGAAAGAGCTCAGGTGAGTAACGAGCAGAGTGATGACAGACTGCTGTATGGAGTATAATCAGACTTTTTAATGTATGGAATTAAGTCTGGATTATGTCTCTCATTATGTGAAATCAATTCTAAGCTATTTTCCTGTGTTTAAAAATTATTTGTGTGTCTTTGCTGTTTCACCCTGAGGTCATAAATGTTATGAGTTGGTACGGTCTCAGGGTTTTTATGTAACCTTTCTGACATCTTGAGATGGGAGGGAGGCAAGAATTGTGTCTTATTAGTCCAGGTGCATGAGCTAATAAATAGACCATGTACTTGTAAAATCGATAAGGTCGCTAAAACAAGCAAAAAGGAGAAGATTCACTGTTCCCCCACCCTACAGAGAAGGCTGAGGCCCTGTCCATACGTAGCCGGGGATCTGCCAATACGTAGATATTGTTCTACGTTTTGGCCTGTCTTCCACACGAAAACGGAGTTTTTTCACACAAAAACGGCTCTTTTTAAAAACTCCGGCCAAAGTGAAGATCTGCGTTTTCTCCGTTTTGGGTGTCTGCGTGTGGACAGACAAAACCGGAGTTTTAAGGTCCGCAACGTCACTTTCCGCGACAAAAAATGCTGACACCACGTGTGTGACCTGTGTTTACACTAGCCGACAGCATGGATGCCCTCAGAGCTGCGCTCGCTTTATCAATTGTCCAAGCGCTTTTTGCTTGTTTGCTTTTGCAAGTGGAATTACTGCTCCTTGCGGAAGACAAAAAAAAAAAAGAAGAAGGACGAGGTTAAGAACGGGGGAAATACTGCCGCCTACAGGTCTGGCATGTCCTTAACAACGTATTTATCCGAAAACGTGTGGACAGAGTTTTGTTTTAAAACGAGGTGGTGTGGATGCAAGTTTTTGGAGGGGCGGATATTCGTTTTTAAAAAAAACCCGGCTACTTGTGGACTAGGCCTAAAAAAGGAGGGGCAGAGTTTGGGCTAAGGTCACCAGAGATGAAAGGAGAGACAGATGGGTGGACTCCGGAAAAGAACCAATCAGCAGAGCCTGCCGAGAGGATGAGGTAATCCCAGAGGAGAAGAGGAAAGCCTGCAGGAGGCACTGAGAAGAAGAAACAAGTGAACGGATGAAGACTGGGAGAAGAAAAGGTGACATCATGACATCCACGATTTATGGTCTCTTTGGGCCGTTGGAGAAATAACAAGAAGAAGAGGAACACAGGACCAGGAAGTCTGAAGTCTGAAAAGGACAAAAGAAATGACTGAGGGGGAAGAGAGTGGACAGTGTATTGTGCATTTATACTTTTTAAGTAGTTTTTAAAATCTGTAATTTTACTTTTACTTAAGTATTGTTCTTTGTAAGTATTGTACTTCGCTACATTTTTTATCTTATCCGTTACCAGGTAAAAAAAAACCCAACATGTGTCTATATGTCTATACTGGTAAGACCCAAACACGGAAGTGCTGCGGACGCTGAAGGCGCGCACCAGAAGAACTGAGTGCTTAAGTTACGAGAGTGTTACGGGGTACGAAGGTAAGGATAAGAAACACTAACTGACTACTCGGATGACTGGAGGATCGCCTAAGAAGATCAAAGCTTGTGAGAAGGAATGAAGGGATGTCTGAGCGGTCAACAGGTGAGCTGAACTTCTTAGTGTGAAGCATGTGTTCAGTGACCTTACAGTGCAATGAATGGTGGGTAGGAGAAGAAAATAGGCGCTAATGGTACGAGAAAGATAGCCTGGCCTGCCAGACTCCTCCTGTTTAATTCACGTCATACACGGCGATGCTCAGTTTCTCATAAACAACGAAGACAGCGGCGGAGTTCGCTGCGGCTCTTTCCTCTGTTCTAAATGACACAAATGTCTTTTAAACCACAAGTAGAAGCGCTAAAAGCATTTCTTCTAAAAAATAAAAGATGTTTGAGACCGGATGTAGTTGTTAATTTCTGCTAACTTTTTTGTGCTTTTGTTACGCTGAATCGCTACTGTATTGTAAGTCGCTTTGGATAAAACGTCTGCGAAATAGATAAACATAATAAACATAGTAATACTGTTGCGGACTCAAAAGTCATGTCAAAATTACAAAAACAGAATGATCGCGTTAAGCTACAAAGAGCAGAAGGTGGGAACACTCATCACTGCTGAGTCCCGCTGTGTACTGCTGGGGGGAGATTTAACAAAATCATTAGTTTTCACTCCTTTCCCAAGGATTCTGAGTTGCGGGCACAATGGCTGATAAAAATCAGAAGGGACCGCTTCAGAGTTACCGCCAGCTCTAGAGTGTGCAGTTGGCATATTGAGACTGGCTAGATCTTCTTGTCTTCTTCTGGAAAGCGATGTCTTCAGCCAAAAGTTGTTCCGTCATTATTCCACTGGAATGACTACACGAAAAAGTCAGAGCGACCCGGAGTTTGGGAGCGCCGCCCTCAGCCTCTTGACACCGTGGCTATGGCAACCGAGGACGACAACACAGTTACACGCTCCCTCCCTCATGCACATACTACCCAAGACTTACAAAAATGCACGCCGGACACCCACTCATGCTCCCCATACACACCCTATTCACTCTGGTCCCGGTACTGCTGCACATTGGGTACAACCATCACCGGTAACCAGAGTTTGACCCTTTCTGCTGGGGTGCTGATGAGCAGGCTCCCCCGCCCAACGCTGAGCACAGCAACCCACCACCCCAGACCCCAACCAGATGGCCAGATCTCCCTCCTAGCCTCCAGCCCCAGGAAGCCTAGCAACAACAGAGGTGGCTAAGACCCCTAGTCTCCCTCCGCCTGCTCCAATATAGTGTTGTGTGATCATGAGGTGTATTCCATGGCTGTGGTGAGTGGGCATTGCAGGCATCATCCAGCATATGCCAGCTGATGCCACCGCACCACCCCACTTACACCCTCAGCCATCAGTGTCTAAGTGCGGTTTGAAATTGGAAGTGGGCACCGGCACTCGGGAGGAGGCTGAAATATCCCCCTGCCAAATGCTGTTGAATGTGCTCACTCCCAAGGCCCTAAGTGTGTGTTTGTGTGGAATGTCGTCAGTGGAAGTGTATAAGGTGCAAATAAAATTGGGGGGCAGGTTTCCACAGGACTGCGGAAATGGGGTCCATACCCGCACTCCCTGACTTGCCCACCCCTCAAGGTCCTATGTGTATGTTTGTGTGATGATGTGAGGGAGCAGGAGGAGAGAAATATGTGGGGATGGGGAGGAATGGCTGGTTGGGCTTAGCCCTCCAGGGAGCCAGCTCCCCTACTGGCCCCAATAGGCACCTCTGTTGTCGAACTGCCACCCAGGGCATGGAGACCCCAGCCCATCCTGCCAGGGCCCAAAGCAGCAGCATTACAGAGCCTCACGGAGTCCGAGGGCACCAACCCAGCCTCACCCCAGCAGAATATCTATGCCCACCCCTGCATTTGCACAACTTCCAGAATATATAAGACATGGGACATCCAGGTAAGGTTGGGTCCTCCCCCTCCTGGACCCCCACCTCCCCTGTGATGGAATGGCAGGACCTCTTCTCTTTGCCATATACACCACCTTACTGGGTGAGATCATTTCGATCACATGGCTTCTCCTACCACTGCTATGCAGACGACACCCAGCTCTGTCATTTCTGCCGGACGACCACACTGTCTCTGCACAAATATCAAACTGTATCTCTGACATATCAAAATGGATGAAATCCCACCATCTCCAATTCAACCTCTTTAAAACTGATCTACTTGTCATCCCAGCAAAACCATCCATACAGCACAACATCTCAATCCAAAATGACTTCCTATCTCTGGCTCCTTCAAAGGCAGTTCGAAATCTGGGTGTTGTGATTGATGAACACCTGAGCTTTAAAGATCATGTTGCCTCTGTTGCTCGTTGATGCCGCTATGCGCTGTATAACATACGAAAGATCAGGCCATACCTAACACAACATGCCACCCAGCTCCTGGTGCAATCTACTGTCATCTCCCGCCTTGATTACTGCAATGCCCTTCCAGCCTGTACTGCAAGACCTCTTCAAATGGTCCAGAACGCAGCGGCGCATGTGGTCTTCAGCCATAAAGAGCACACCTCACCCCTCTGTTCATTGAGCTCCACTGGCTACCGCTAGCAGCACACATCAAATTCAAATTGCTAACACTAGCATACAAAGTCCGAGATGGTACGGCTCCCATCTACCTGAATCCTCTTGCAAAGGCTTACGTATCGGCCCGGCCGCTCCAGTCATCACAGGATCGTCGGCTAGCAGTGCCTACACCACGCTCAGGACAATCCAGACTCTTCTCATGCATCGTTCCACAAATGTGGAATGACCTTCCAAGCACTACCAGAACAGCGGCTTCCTTTTCAGTTTAAGAAACTCCTGAAGACCCTGCTCTTCAGAGAGCATCTTCTAAACTAGCACCCTCCCTGCATCCGTCCCCCCTCTCTACCGTCCACACCTTGTCCTCTCCTCGATTGATGTCAAGTTGTTGTTGCTGCTGAGCTCTGCACTATAGCAACTAGAACTAGGGATGTTCCAATCCCATGATCGGAAATCAGCCCCAATCCTGTGGTTTCAGACTGATCGGCACTGAGGCTTTACTCTCCGATCCGGACTCTGATACTGGGTTCAATATTACAGGAGAGCAACTTTGTTGTCCTTAAAGGTTCTCAGGCTCCCCTGATGCCCTTTCACACCCAGGAGCACAAAAATATCCAGTTTATACCTGTATTATGTATGGACTCAGCGTAGCAGACATTCGTTTGAGCAGAGCAGCTGATTATTCATGAACTCCAGCTACATTCTGCACACGGCCACAGTAACATTTTATGAGTTTCTAAGTGGTATCACCATAAATTTACAATTAACACAGTCATTCGTGTCCATTTTCTCTGATAAGTTCTGTCTGTATTTAAGCATGACATATGGACACACTCATGCTCCCTCCGCTGCAGCACTAGTCACTGGCGCAGCACTCAGGTTTTTTTGCAGTCAATTTGATCTGCTAGTTAAAAAGTTACTTGTGAGGTGAAAGAGCAGACAGGAGTTTTTCCCTGGAGGACGGAGTTGCAGGAAGATCAGAGACAGGACGATAGGAAAATAAGTTCTTAAAATGTAGGTAGATTTATCCCACTACACGTTTGTACCTGTATAAATCAGCATGTAGTATTTAGTTGATACAATTCAGATCTTCAAAGCTCCATCCCATGCCCAGGGACGTATCCAAGCATTTTGGGGGCTGAGGCAAAATAGACCTCTGCCAGGTATTTTAAGTGTAAGTGCTCAGTTGTATTAGTTTTTATTTACCATAACGCCCAAAAGTTAATTTCTTTGTTAGCTGCCTCACAGAAGTTATCTGTTATAAATGTAAGGTAAGTCAACAGTTTTGTTATGCATCGAATCAGAACTCTGTATTGGCAGATTTCATTTTTATATCAAATGACTCGAACTCTATGGCAAGAACCTGATCGGAATATCCCCAACTAGAACCAAATAGCATCAAAACCACTTGCTGATTCAGAGCTTAGTTTTTCCCATAGTCAGTATTTATAAACAGTGTGTGCTACAGAAGCCCAAACCTTAAGGTGCCATAAAGACTGTTAGCTTTGAGATGATGGTACCATCAGATGAGAAATACTAGATTAAGAACTTCCTGACATGGGATTATTTTTACAATTTGGGGGAAGCCAGAACATTTTTATAGTCTTCACTCTGCCATTGACCCTCTGTTTATCTTCTGAGCATCAGATAAAGGTTTAGTCCATCTCCACTGTGATGAACATGTTACAATAAAAGCCAACCAGGTCCAAGGTGTAAACATTATTGCATTAGTAATTTGACACTGCATGGCAGCCGTTGAGATGCTTTAGTTTTTTGAACAGTGTCCTGTTCACAAGAGATTTAGTGATCTTAGCTTGAGTCATTTTAGCACAAAACAGAATAGTCACTCAGGTTAGAACAAGTTTAGTAGCTTTACTAGTTTCACATCTCAAGACACATTTCTCCAATGCAGATTCTCAGCTTGAGGTTACATTTGTCGGACCACCTTGTGTCCATCCTGAAGGGACAGAGAAATAAATCAAAAATATGTTTTACATTGTAACACCTGACCCCCCCACCAAAAGGAAAATAACCAATCAACTCACCTGCAAATGAGCAGGTGCTCACTGGGAAAATTAGTCCATTGTGCCGGTTAGTGTCAGCCAAGTTAAAGGACACTGAAAGACCTGGGACGTGATTCACTTCATCCAGTAATTCCTGCAAACCAGATAGAACTCAGGTTTTTGTTTAAGATAAGGTTAAATCTTTCTCAGCATTTACCAGCTTAGATGAGCTGAAGTCACTTGTTGCAATGATCTGAATTGCTGACATTTCTCCATAGTTGTACAGTACAATCACCACCTGAACATGGATAGAAGACATCTCAGATTACAGGAGAGCCTGTCATCAGAATTAAGGCCAATAAAAGTGAAACCTACGTGAGTTCTCAGGGATTGATCCTGCAGCTCAAGCTTAATCTTGCAGTGAGAGGTTGTGTTGAAGCTGGGCAGAATCTGGTTAACCACTGATCCAGGGTTGGTGTCCTCAAACAGAACCTCTGCAGAAATAAGATCATCCTGTGGGTCCACCAACGAGAGGCAGCGTGCACCGTTTGTAGAGCACATAGAGAACAGCGAGTTCTTGAAGGACACCTGTGGAACACAAGAATAAAACCTGTTGCTTTACCACTAAAGTTCAGATTCACCGCATCTAACTCACCTTCATCCGTGTATACACAATTCCACAATAGATGATGGGACACGTGGTGAAGTCCAACTCTCCCGAACCAATAAATACCACAGCCTCATGGAGATGAAACTGGCTGGCACAGACTGCAGCAGCAAAGAGACAGCATGAGACTTGATGTTTTCATCCATCACAGCCTGCTATAAGACATGCTTGTTTTTACCTGCCAGTAACAGAACCAGAGCTTCCAGCTTCATCATGATGGAGACACTCAGTTAGACAGAAGCAAACAAAACACACACACTGATATGACCACAGCCCAGTTAAAGCTAAAGGATCTAACATGGAAGTGATGTGATGAAGAACCTGAGAACTATTTATACAGGGAGGACTGATTAGAGGATGACAAAAAGCTGAGCTAATCAGTAGACAGAGCTCAGGTGAGTAACGAGCAGAGTGATGGGTGGCGGTAATGCACCATTCGTTGTGTGCCAACTGCCATTTAAACCCCAGAAGAAGAAGAAGAGCAGCGTGATGACAAACAAGACAAGAAAACCTGAAACTCTGAAATATTTGATTTGTTGAGCAAGAAAAAGAGAAGAGTTCATTAAGAGTCTTTGTTTTCCCACATTTAGAATCAAATTATTTACTTTAAAACCTCAAGATGATTCAGTAATCAAATTAAAGTTAAAGAAACTTATGACTGAATTTCACTCATTCAAATCAAAAACTGAGCAGATGTTTGGGACCATTTTAATATTAATTTAAATGTATCAAACAACTTTGTATTCATTATAAAGCACATTTATATTAAATGGAAAAACCAAACGTAGCGTAGTCCAAGACCTGTTTTTCATCAAATGGCCAAAAGTTAACTTCTTCATACAGGTCATGCCGATCTGACACCGGCGGTGTTGATATGAGTATCCCAAACTGTTCCATGTCATGAGACACCAAGGCGCCTGTGCCACACTCCACACTAGTTGGTGGCGGTAATGCACCATTCAGTGTGTGCCAACTGCCATTTAAACCCCAGAAGAAGAAGAAGAAGAAGAAGAAGAAGAAGAAGAAGAAGGCGCCTGTGAAGACACAAGACTTTTTATCTAAATCCTTTTAATAAAGTTATCTTTTCTGGCTCATAAAATAAATTTCTACATGTTCAAGTGATTAAAATCCTATTCTGTGGTCGCTACAATATGTTTTACATCTAAAGTGTTTAAATAATGTTGAATGTGCTACAGTAATGAATGATGAGTTAACAAATGTTCATTCCCATAAGGATCTTAAATGACACCAGATTATTATACTTGTTTAATTTAATAACACATAGACTTTCTTTCTTTCTTTCTTTCTTTCTTTCTTTCTTTCTTTCTTTCTTTCTTCTCTTCAAGAAATTTAAAAAAACAAAGTTTAAGTACATATTTCCATAGTTTGGGGGTTTTATAGTAGGCTTCGTACTCATCTTTAGACATTTTATTGCTAATTATCTTTTTTAAAGTGACAGCGTGTAGTTTCCCTGGCAATAGGGGGCAATACATACCTAAATCACTGCAAGCAAGCATTATTTTTGTGTTCAAGTAAGACCTAAACAACGGATGACCATTAGGGTCAATGTGTAAAACAACAATGTTTATTAATGGTGAAAGTTTTGTAACCATTTGTTACAAATCAATAAATGCATTTTGTCCTCACGGGCTTCCGTAGAAGGAAACATGGCATCTAATATGGCCTCGTCCAGAGACAGGTTTTTATGGTTATATTTCATAAAACTGCCAATATTTTTCAACAACATTGCATCTTTTAGGTTATTTACTACAACATTTCGATGGATATTTCCAGAGATTAATGGTAAAAACTACACATTGTCACTCTAAAAATATACAGGGCATGTGTATTGGATAAATTTTTATCAGAAAAAAATAAAGGGGGCCCCAAAAGTTTGGTTTTTATTGGGCCCATAATTCCTGGCATCACCCCTGCTGGGAGCCTTCACCACAAGAGTTGGTAGACTCTGCACGACTGGCTGGGATGGTTTTATTAACTGACAGTTTGTTAAACCACAGTCAGACTGATTTTCCAACCCAGACATCACCATTTTCTAAGACACTTAAGAAGGTTTTGCTACAGAACATCTAAGCCTACATTCCATCATTTCATTCATTCTCTCTGTTATCTTGTTTCAACCACCATTCATCATAATTTGTTCTGTGTCATCATTAGTAGTAGAAATATAGTTTTAAATGGATTTTTATTAACTACATTTTGCCTCTGTCTCAATTTATTACGAAGGTGTGATTTCCCTGAACTACCAAACAGACCAGGGGTAAGCTTACATCACGTTACATGACAAATGAATATTGGTGCATTTACTAAACAAGAAACCGAGACAGCAGCCGCCCAGGCTGGGATAGGAGACAGAGTTGAGTTGCCATATCGACGGCGCATTCCACATATCTTCTGAGGGAGGGGGGGAGATTGTTGTAGCCTTGCAGGCTCAAGGACGCCAGATTCTGATTAGAAATTGTTTTGGGGCCAGACAGAGATAATTTCCTCTCTGTCTTACAATTTGTTGGTCCTCAACCTCTCAAAATCCCAATAATGGACATTAATCTATCCCAATCCGTGCTGATTCGTCCACTCTCTCCTTGATGCCATCCATCTTCTGTGCCAATGAATGAATCTCGGCCAAAGTTCCAAGCTTACGATTCATCTATGTGAGTCTGTGAACTCACAGCGTGGTGCAATCCATCTCTGAGCTCGGGGATCAGGCCAATATTCCTCTAAAGTTCGTTAATTTTCCGGTAAGCCAGGTAGCCTCCAATGTCGATCAGCAGGAAACCCGACACCAACACCACTAATATCCACACGTCTTCAGAGTCCTCCACAGACAGCTGAGATAGACAAATCAAGTTCCACTGTTTCCAGGAGTCAACGATGTGTCCAACTGGGTCTGTCCCTTCTCTCGCTCTCATGATTGAAAAAATGTTATCAACCGCGTTGAGTGAGCAACTGACGAGATCCATTTTAGTGATCATGTCTCTGAACTCTCACGATTCAGAAAATATTCAATGTTTTCTCCTGTTGTGGTCGGACATTCCTTTTACTTTTTTAGCTTAGTCAGATAATTGTTTTCTTTGTCTCTTCTGAGGCTCCACTGTGATAAACACTTTAAAATAAACACTAATCGGGTATAGCTCATCACTTCTGAGGTGTAAACATTAGGCATGTTTCCATTACCAGAACTCCAGGGTAGTTCCTGGGATGGGGAACTTGACCAGGAGATAGGATGTCCCAGTCCTCTCAGCTGTTGTGTCTCCATTCATGTCCAGCCCTCTCAGAACTTGCAGAGACGTCAGCGTATCACGACTGCTTTGGCGGTGAGTGATGTCACTGATCAGCCCCAAAAAGTGCCCAAAGTAACATTAATAATATTGAAAGCATTTATTTTATAGGTGTATATAATAATTGTATCCATTCAGAGGACAAGAGCAGCTCTGAGTTTTGTGAGACATGCCCCTTTAATTAAGTCTGTGGGGGAATTTCCCAGTTTATTTCAACAGCTGTGAAGGAATTCCATCAGGTTTTCCGGTGTCTGGATTTATATTTTAAACGCATCGGTGCTTTATTTATTTATTTATTTATTTATTTATTTGCTTCCATTCTGCTTCAAAAGCTCCTCTTCTAATTTTACTGCTGCCGGTTGTTTTGGACATCTGCTGATGTCATTTCCTGCTGAGTTACAACCAATCAGCTTGAGTTAACTGGAGCTACTTCACCGGGCCGTTCGGAGTACCTACTCCTGACCAGGTGCTCAGAAGGTTCCTTAAAACGGCCCGGTCAGGCGGAGACGCGCGCATGTCGGGAGGTTCCTTTAAATCTACCTGAAGTTCTTGTAGTGGAAACACGCCTATTGATTGCCATAAAAGGCAACTTGTGAGACTTCAGGGGAGCGGTCCGGAGACGCTGAGCTGCAAACGGGGTATCCTGCTCACAACGGGCAATGATATTTCATTAACCCTGTAAAGTGTTATTTTAGCACATACTGGTTCAAGAAAATCATTTAAAAAGATGAAAAAAGTTGCAAAATTATGCCTTTAAAATATTTGGCCTCAGATCAACAATGATCATTTTTGGACATGTTTGTCTCTGTGGTTTCTATTCAACACAGCAGGGACAACAGTGTTTGTGTGTGTCTTCTTGTCCTCTGCAGGTTAGACATCCTGGAATGTAGAAACAACATGTCAGTAACACTTACATGGTGATTTGCGTTTGCTGACCTATTTGTTTCAGACAAACTGTCACGATCTGCCCCTGCCCGCCTGACTGTGTTCCTCTCCTGCCTTGATTACCCTTATTGTTCTCACCTGTCCCTCGTTAACCTGCCCATGTTTCCCTAATTATCCCTCTGTATTTATACCACCTGTTTTGCCCCTGTCCTTGGTCAGTTCATTGTTGTTGTTTGTTGGTGTTCCTGTTCATCCCATCCTGCCATTAAACCATTTTTACTTTTACTGAAGCCTGCATGTTTACCTCCTGCTCAGCTCATCCACACATGGTCCGCCGTCTCCACCTCCTACACCGTGACACAAACATTAGTGAGACTGAAAAAGTTTCTTCAGTTTTAATTATTTATTTGTGTGTGGATCATTTAAAGGTGCTTCATGAATATTTTACCTCTGCTTCATTTATGTAGTTGACGTCTGAATCAGAGTATTCAGAAGTTGATTCTTCAGTGTCATCATTCCCCTCTCCGTCCATCTGTATGGTGGTGATGTTCATTTCCATTTTTTAAGCAGAAAGTGATTCAAAACAAGTAATAATCACAGCAATAAAGATTGTAGGAAGATCTTAAACAGTTTGAAAGAAAGTGGATGACCAACTCCTGTGTATACACTTACCGTTGTTGTACCTTGGGAGCTCTGAATTCCACTGCTTGTCTCAGACGGGTTAATCCTGTAGAAGCACACGGACGTTAGATATGTAAAAAAAACCTACAGGGAAAAATGATCTAACCCATGCTTTACCTGCTCTCTTCCCCTTCCAGCAGTTTCCTGTAGATGGCAATCTCCTCATCCAGCTGCACTTTGACTCCGAGCAGATTTTCATACTCCTGGATCTGGTGCTCCTTCTCATCCGTCATGATGATGACCCGTGTCTCCAGACTTACGATGGTCTTCTGGAAGCCACTGACCTCCTCTGTGTGGCATTCCTCCATGTCCTTTATCTGCTTCTTCAGGGCATCATTCTGGATTTTACCAGAGAGGAGAGACAGGATGAAGCAGGTTTTTGAGGAGTTCATTTCAGTCTAACCCAAGAGACGGGTTCTACATACGATGACTTTGAGGGACTCGATCTCCCTGATGTGTTTCCGGTTCTGCTGCGTGAGCTCTGAGATGTCCTGGCGACTCTTGTTCAGCTCTTCGGTGTTCTTACTCATTGTCTGGTTCATGATGAGCATCTGTGGGGTCAAAGGTCAGAGATTACATTTAATAACTCAGAGAAATTGCAGCAGTGATGGAATGTAAAGAGGTACAAGTACGTCTTTACTGGTATAATTTTTCTGTATCTGTACTTTACTTAAGTAATTTTTTAGGCCTATTTTTTACGTTCACTCCACTAAATTTTAAAGGTGCCAACACTGAAAAACATTTTTGAAATCTTATTTCTGATTAGAATCAGTCACTCTGAGTTTTTCATGCAGGCTGAACATGAAAATAGTCTCCTACACCTACCTCCTGCATTAACTGATAGTTCTTCACAGCTACAATCCAGAGTTTCTCTCTTTCAGGATTTTTATATGATTGTTTTCTAGAAATCTGTGAAGGAGATAGTCTGACCCTGTACTGTGATTTCTCCTTCTTCTCCTGGCACTCACAGAGCACAGACGCTTCTGCTTTGCTCCCTTATCTTTTTTTTTTCCCAAGGCTCTTTTGTCCTGTCTGCCTACAGAGCGCTTCTCTGCATTTCTTCTAGAAATCACTATTTTTCAGAAATGGGTTTAATTAGATGATCATTCAACGCGATTGATAAGATTTTTTCTACGATGAGAACGGAGGAGGAGTCTCCCATTTGCCCTCATGGGACACATGCAGCGGGATATATGCTCGATTCCTGGAAAGAGTGGAAGGTCGTATGTCTCTCTCAGCTGTCCATTGAGGACGTCGAAGATATGTGGATATTTGGCCTGATGATCACTGGATTTCTTCTGATTGGAGTGGGACGATATCTGGTTTTCCGGAAAATTGGGAAGACGGGAGCGATTGGAGGGCGACCCGCACCCTTGAACAGCACCGTCCGGGTGGAGACCTCACAGACTGGGACGTTACTCGAGGTGAATCGTAAGCTGGACAATATCTTAGCTGCGTTACCGGTGTTAGTGCACAAATTGGATGTCATCTCGGAGAGGGTCACTGGACGGTGTGGAGATGTTTAATAACCCGAATTGGCTTCACTGAAGGACTGGAATGACCAGTTACAGACTGAAGGCAGAGGGGAAAATTATCTCTTTCTGACCCAAACACAGTCTTGTTATCCTAATCTGACGCCAAGGCAGCCTTGGACTGCCAACAACAACCCCCACGAAGGAAGGAATGCAGATAGATGCTGTGGAAACCCGTCCTTCTTCTGACCATCGCCTTCACCCTTGTGCCTTTTTTTCTCGCTGTTTAACCCCAACAGAGAGCAGATACGATGTAGGCGACAGAGAGCTCTTGGCAGTGAAACTCGCCATCGAGGAATAGACACTGGCTTGAGGGGGCTGAGATCCCCTTCATCATCTGGACCGATCACAAAAATCTGGTCTACCTGAGAGAGGCAAAGAGACTCAACCCGCGACAATACAGGTGGTCCTTTTTTTTCTCTCGCTTCAACTTTCAGATTTCATACCGCCCAGGCCCCAAGAACACCAAGCCAGATGCTCTCTCAAGACAATACGCACCTGACCAGGAGACTGAGCCCTCCACGATCCTACCCCCTGCGTGTGTGGTGGGAGGGTGACGTGGGAGATCCGAGACCAGGTTTTAGAGGCCCAGAGGACCGATCCACTGTCAAAGACTATATATCAGGGTGTCATACTTGTGCTCAGCAAAAGGGAGACCACCAGTCACCGACAGGACTATTAAACCCACTACCAACCCCTTCTCGACCATGGTCTCACGTGGCGCTAGATTTTGTTATGTGGTCTGCCGAATTCTCAGGCGTTTAACACAATACTCACCATTGTGGACAGATTTTCTAAAGCCTGCCAACTCATTCCTTTAAAGTCTCTTCCTTCTTCTACAGTCATGGCCAAGCTACTTATTAAACATGTTTTCCATTTGCATGGTATCCCGGAGGAGATACTGTCTGATCGAGGACCCCAGTTTATATCCAGAGTCTGGAAGGAGTTTGCAGAGGCTCTGGGGGCTCGAGTCGCCCTCACATCAGGATACCATCCTCAGACAAATGGACAATGTGAGCATATGAACCAAGAACTCAGGGCGATGTTACGCTGTGTATGTTCCGCTCACCCGTCGTCCTGGAGTTCTCATCTCGTTTGGATCGAATACGCCCACAACTCCCACGTCTCTACAGCAACAGGTCAGTCTCCTTTTGAGTCCTCCTTAGGTTATCAACCTTCCGTGTTCCCTCCACAGTCTCCAGCTCCTTCCATGGTTCCACAGTTCCTTTGGAGGGCTAAACGGGCTTGGGCCTCCACCCGGGTGGCTTTGGACAGGACTGCTGACAAAAACAAGTGGCTAGCTGATCGCCGGCAGCGCCCGGCTCCAGATTACGCCCCTGGGCAGGAGGTCAGGCTCTCCTCCAAGGATATTCCCCTAAGAGCAACCACCTGCAAACTGTCACCCAGGTTTCTGGGCCCTTTCAAGATTCTGGACATCCCCACTACCTCCACGGTCCGGCTGGACCTCCCTTGCTCTCTCAAGGTTCACCCAGTGTTCCACGTGTCCTTGGTGAAACCAGTGACCACTAACCGTCTCTGTCCTACACCTGCTCCTCCTTTGCCTGTGCGGTTCTACAGGGGTGGGGTCCTGTTTATTCTGTCCGCAGGATTTTGGACTCCCGACCCCGTGGCCGGGGCACCCAGGATCTCGTCGACTGGGAGGGGTACGGTCCTGAGGAGCGTTCCTGGGTTCTTCGCTCCTTTATTGAGGATCCGTCCCTTATCCAGGACTTCGAGGAAGCGTCTGCCAGGCCGCCGGGAGGCGTCCGTTGAGGGGGGGGGGGGGGGGGGGGGGTACTGTTATGAGTCGGGGTGAGTCCTCGTCTCACACATTCCACCTTTGAGTTGTGTTTCAGGAGAGGGAGGCTTCCAGCTGCGTCAGGTTAGCAATCAGCAGGACCGGCTACTTAAGGAGTTGGAGAACACACCTTCGACGCGGGATGATCACTACAGCTCGGTAGTTTCCAGCCTTCTAGTGTTGCAGTGATTTTGTGCCTCTTGTGTTTTTGGCTTATTGATCTTTGCGGATTTTTGTGCTCACACCTTCTTCAGGATTTTTGGAACATCTCTGGAGTAGAGACTTCTCAGGATTCAGTGACTCATCAGGATACTCACCTTTGCCACATATCCGTTCAGGACGCAGCTCTCTGGTGTTCTCTATCTGATCCGCTCACCAGCTCTCCCCACGCTCCCTCTCCTGGACCTCCTCACCCGGACACACACCAACTCTCGACCTGCCCTTCCCAATACCTACACCTCCGAAATTCCCTGTAAGTCTTTTCTCTGCACCTCCTCAGTTAAGACTTACCTCTCTGGACTCACCTTTATTTGCTCTCCCCTCCTCAGGCGCTGCACTCTGTTTCCCGACCTCCACTGGAATTCCCAGTGTGCCTTATGTTCTCGTTCTAAAATAAACATTCTTATTTTTTTCATTAAATCAGTGAGTTTGTTGTGATTCTGCATGTTCTGGGTTAAACGCCTTCCCCAGACCATGCCAGTCCCAGGGCAGCTGTGGCTACAATGTAGCTCATCACCACCAGTGTGTGAATGACTGATTGTGTTGTAAAGCACCTTGGGGGGATGTTAATCTGAAATTTTAGTTATTTTTTCAAGCCTCCTTTTTCAGAAGATTTTTTTTTAACCAACAACAAAATTGAAAGAAAAACTTTACATGATGAAAAGCTGCTTTATCAAATCCGATGGATCAGGACCGCATCATGCTAAACCCACCCACTAGTATGATTACAGATTAGCAGTGTCTCCTACCGAGGACTTGTACTGCTTCTCAGCTTCACTTTTATTCATCCTGGCTAGGTCGTTATAATGTTTCTTCACATCTCTCAGTGTATCCGCTATCTTAGGTTGGGACGTGTCCACTTCATCGAAGCTCTTCATCTCATTTATCTGTTCCTGCAGATTACGAACCTTCTGCAGAAAGACAACAAAGTGAGTTACATCTCTGGAAAAAATGATTTTAATAGATTTTAGCTGCAACATAACAAAGAGCCAAAATTTACTGGGGTCTGAATACTTTCCGTAACCACTGTGAGGTACAATTTAAAATCCAATAGACGGAAAGTGAATAAATGAAGAAAACCAAAACAATCGGAAGAACCTCTTCAAGAATCTTCCTCTGGAATTCCTTTTCCTCCTGCAGAACCTTGATCTTGTTCTCCAGAACCTTGCAAGCCATAATTGGAGCATCCAGATTCTGCAGAGGTTTGGGAGTGCAGAAATTAAAGATAAATAATCTAATATTAACCTAAATTAACCAAAGGTTAGACAAATGTTATCCAGCATGTAGTCTGACCTTAACACCTTAGCTTGATCTTAACAAGCATTTCAGAAACAGAGTAATTCTTTTTATGAAGCTTCACCTCATTCAAGCAATAAATCAATTGAAAAGTACATTAGAAAAAAAAATCGTCAGTGAGTTTAACATTTGACACCATAATAATTACCATCTTCAGCGCTGTTAGAGTCCTCTTTGCTTCTTCTTTTTGAAGAGTCTCCTCCTGCAATCTGGACAGGAAATGAATTTAAACCAACATTAAGTGTGTCGTGTGACAGCAATGGTGCCCAAAGCAAAGTATTGCATTTTAAAGGTTAATGAAGTAAGAATGACATCATGAGGTCAACTTTGGGTACTGCAGTCCATGTTCCAAAACAAACGAGCAACTGTCACGGCTCAGCGCCAGAAAGTTCTAGAAGTCGAGCCACACACAGTAAGTTTATAAGTAGATAAATACATTTCACTGTATTGTCAGTACATACATACCAATATCTGATATAAAGATCACTGTTATGGCCAATAACCGATATTTGCTGATAACGACAAATGCTTATAAAATCAGCTATTTTGTATAAAATTGTTACGGCCGCCGCCGTTTTGGAGCCCAGTGATGTGCTGCACTCCGTTTCCTGTGCAGAAGAGCAGCACCTTGGACAACTGCTCCTTGGGAAGCTGTCTTTACTTCAGGACCATGGACCGTGCCAGAGCAGCAGTCACGTCCAGCTGGGACTTTTCAACTCATCAGCTGGCCCTTCAAAAGCGGCCAGCTGAAGCTCATCGGGGAGAGAAATGTTTGTAGGTTGCAGCAGCAACGTGTGTTCGCTCCCCTTGGCGGTTATCTTGGTCTTGTGGTTAAAACCAGTTTGTAGTTTGCTTACTTTTGAGAAGAAGCAATCTCAGGACTTTTTGTGTTTGGGATAATTTGAGTTAACCGGTAATTTTGGTTTGGTGAGTCATTTAGACTACCTTTGGGTAAAGTACCAGGTGGGGTTTTTCCACTTTTGAAGTCTCGGTTTCCTGAGCTAATTTTGGTGTTCTGACAATTTTAGTTAATTTTGTACCTTTTGTTTGGTTTGTCTTTTAGACAAACCTTTATTTAACTACTTGGTGGGATTTTTGCCCATTATCTTAAGTTCCAGTCTGCTTTATTTATTTTAGGATTCTTAGTGTGGTTGGTCCTTTGGACATTTTTAGTTAATTAAATAAATTTAGCTTAGTTAAATTCTAGGTAAGGGTTTTTGGCCCCTTCTTTAGGTTTTTCTTTTCTTTTTAATAAAACCTTTGTAAAGACAAGGACACTTTGAGTTTGGTTTTGCTTTGTCAAGCCTTCTTCTCCCCCATTAGGGTTACTTTGCGTTAAACTCGT
The DNA here is from genome assembly GCF_043380555.1 of Nothobranchius furzeri. Lineage (NCBI taxonomy): Eukaryota > Metazoa > Chordata > Actinopteri > Cyprinodontiformes > Nothobranchiidae > Nothobranchius > Nothobranchius furzeri. Next base: position 83,366,605 of record NC_091743.1, read on the forward strand.
CCTTATGTTTATTCCCCTCTCCTCCCTAGCTGAGCACACTGAGGGGTGTAACAAAAATGTAAATTATTATAGCTGAATTTATGTTATTATGTACACACAACACACACTTTTACGCTTCTGAGATGATTACAATCACTGTTCCCATGACTAAACAAATATCACCCCCCTCACCCTCTGAAACAGGCAAACAAATGGAGACGAGATGGAAAAAATATTGGTTGTTAATATTGGCCCGGTTTTATTTATCGGACCGATTTGTTAAAAAATGACTAACATCGGCCGATACCGATATTGATGCCGATATATTGTCCATCCCTACTAAATAGTTTTTTTTAACTTATACTAGAGCTTTAACATTGATCTCAGTGTTTGTTGAGTTAAAAACTTAAACTTGCATTACAGCTGTTAGCTAAAGTTAAAGTCCCATTAGTTGTCACACACACTGATGTGTGCGCGAAATTTGTTCTCCGCATTTGACCTATCCCCTGGGGGAGCGGTGAGCTGCAGACACAGCCGCGCTCGGGAACCATTTGGTGGTTAGCTTTTTCAGTTTGCTGATCGTCAATAAAAAAAATCACAAGAAGAAGAAAAAGAAGACATTAGCTTTTCTGTGGCGTCATAGTGGAGCCTGGAAGTAAAAGTGAAAGGGTAATGTCTTTGGAGGTAAAGCAAATAGCTACATCCAGAATAAACATCGACATGTACAACACTAGTTTGAGGAAGCTGAAAAAGGCTATAAAAATCACAGACTGATAGTGACCTGGCTTTGTTGCTACTGGACTTGTGAGTAATAGTATTGTTTGACCAACAGTGTTCGTCTTTTTGGTTTGTGATTTAATTAGTACAATTTTGCTCATGTTAGCATTAGCGTTGTAAGCGCTAGCTACAGCATGCTACTGCAGGATTGTTTACGGTAGTTGTAAGAAGCAGGAAAATGTTCTGTGTTACTTTTATTATTATTATTACATATTTAAAGAATAGCATCCAAACAATCTCTATAGCAATGTCAAGTTTTCAACATCTGTACACACACACACACACACACACACACACACACACACACACACACACCACCTGCCCATCCCACCTTTCATTTAGCTCACTCAGCTCCACCTCCAGCCGTGACCTCTCATTAGCCTGGAGCTCCACCTGCTTCCTCAGCTTGTTCAGCTCCTCCTCGTACATTCCAGTGATGTGGTTCAACTTGTGGCCTTTCAGACCGTCCATCTCCATCACCAGCTTCTGGTTCTGCTTCTCCAGGAAGCGGACCGTCTTGATGTACTTGGCGAAGCGAAGGTTCAGCTTCTGCAGCTGCTCCTGGTCATTGATGCTCGTGTCCAGGAACTTCCTGAAGACGTCGTGCTTGCTGGTGTTCATTCCGGTGCTTAAAGGGGCAGGAGATGTATCTTTGATGTTAGTGGGGGACGTAGTGTCAGATGCTTCTATGTCCGTCATGGAGGATATCAGACTGCAACAGAGAGAGGAATTAATAAAGAAATGGTTGTTGCTCCTCCATTCTATGAAAAGTGTTCACACATTATTTTCTCTAGTCCAGTCCCCCCCCCCCCCCCCATTTCTTTCACCCATCTTCACTCTTTCCTTGCACCTCAGCTGCACAGATTTCATGTGATTTTTTATTTAAAATGTGAAATCTATGAGTAAATCTGACTGAATTTCTACAACACACAAAATTTCTTAAAATAGGTGCTAATTTCATCAATTTAGAAAAACATGTTTTTTAAAAATACTTTTTCAGAACTGATTATGCCCCACTAATTACATCATAAATAAATATGTTTATATGAGGACTTGAAACTGAATTTAAAACATCAACTCTTCTACATTTTTATTATTAAAATGCAAAGCCCCAAAATACAAAAATAATATTTTTATGGTTTATAAATGAGAATATAAAAGTAAATAATGTCCTTTGTGTGTGCAGAATAGCACCAAATAAGATAAATTCATCAAACATTAAAGAAAGTTCTACTTCAAAAAAGCAAATGAAAATCATTTTTGAGTGACCCTGTGTAATGTCCAGCAATGGTCAGTTTCCACCTACAGATTGACCTACATGCTCATCTGCAGACATAAATAAGGTGGATTTTACATCCTAGCTTCCAACAAACCCACAAGGCTACTGCAGCCTTGTTGACGTTTCATGAGGAACAAGATGTCAGGCTGTGTTCCCAAACAAAGCCTTCTTTTGATAACACCACAGGATTGCTCACTCTCTGAATAAAGTGACTATTTTCAGCTCATATGAGCTAATCAAACGTGAAATGAAATGAACAATAATGGTTGATGAATAATAATAATGTCTTGATTTATCTGTGCTTAAATTAATGAGGTTGATTAATCTGTGCTTGAATTACTGAAGTTTTAAATGAATGTTATTATTACATTCAAAGATTTACATATGATGATAAGTAATGTTTGATATGACAAGTGAATCGTTATCTACACTCAGACACAAGGTTCATTAGAGATAAATTAAAGTTAAGTTAAACGTCATGGCACATAGATATTTTCTTAGCCACAAATCAGAGCATCCTGTATCTGAAAGAGGCGTGACGTTCTGAGGTTTGCTTGTGAACACCACTTAACATGGCACGTCCCGGTTGGCCAAGAAATCATAATATGAGAATATTAAAACAGAGCTCATTTGACGGTGAGCCAGTTCTAGAGAAAGCTACGGACAGGCCATCCGGAACAAACCCTCTTTAACCCAGAGCATTTTTGACAAGCTGTCAAAAACCCTGCTACACGCTAGGGGTTGTATGAACTAGTCGACTATTCGACTTCACTGCTCTGTAGTGAATTTTTATGCCTGTCATCGACTAGTCGCTGGCTATGTTGATAATGACCAACAAGATGCAGTCCTCGGAAAAGACAGCAGGTGAGGAGCTCCTGCGCGTCGGGAGGCAACGCGCTGTGCCAGAGCATCGGTACTGACACCCGCCATGAAGCGCACATTTAACCAAATTGTGACGTTTACCCTATTGCAATTTAACCTTCCCCTCACCCTATCCTAATCTTAACCAGCTTGCGCATGCAAAGCTCTGATAGTTGACGCGTTCCAGACATCTGCGTCCTGAGCACGGCCACAGTAACATTATCAAATCAGGTGTCACCACCTCAAAAACAAATTTAACACGCGATCGTTCATGTCGGCTCATTTCCTTTTATGTTTTCTGTCTTTAATTTGTGCCCGATGCGTTTCGCTGCTGTGGAGCGGGGCGCATCACCTTGTCCTCCGGTGACGCACCTCACCGGTGCGGCCGGCGCGCACCCCGCTGTTTTTGCGGTCGGTAGATCTTTTAGAACTGCAGTTCAAAGGTAACTCATGAGGTGAATATATATGAACCCAGGTAGCAGTTTTTCTTTAGGATTGAGAGGAAATGCAGGAAGATAATAAACAGACAGGACAGAAAAATAGTCAAATAAAAACAAGTTAGTTTTTGTACCTGGTGGTTGCAACAAACAGACACCACTGAAGGTAATCAGAAGTGAGGAACAGAAAATGAAATAATTATTTTAATGTCTAGAGCAGCAGGAACTCTGAGAAGCTGCAGGCGCATCAGTGAGTTTGCGGCCGCTGCGCAGGGGGAGGGGGGAGAGGGCTGAAACAGACACTACCGTTGTTAAGAGAAATGTGTTTAACTTTGATAATGTGGGCCCAATTTTAATTGTCAAAAACTCCAGCGAACCAACCGACCCCCCACCCCCACCGCCGCTTCAGGTGTATGACGTCATCAACGACTAGTCAAAGTCGACTTGATTTTCATTACTTGACAGTCGACTTAAAAAAAAAATTAAGTCATGCAGCCCCTGCTACACGCTGAAGCTGACACAGCAAACAGTTCCTGCAGAACAAAGCAGATACAGTTCCGACTCCTCAAGAGTCCTTCCAGATGCAAACAAGTTCCAACCTGTGTGCCTGGCGACATCTCTGGACTGGAGAAGTCGGTACTGCGGTCAATTTACTGGACCTGGGTGCCCAGAGGTCATCCGACCTCCCTGACCTCCGGATCCACGAAGAGGTTCTCCAAAAACGGTGAGGTATAACACGTGATTGCGTCTGATGACATTTTAATAAGAACCATCTTCATAGTTTAATGCAAACCAAATTCTGTTTCACACCCAGAACTCAGTTCTTCTAGATAAAAGATTCTGATAAACACACACCATTCAATCTCCATGCATCACATCCCATCCTCTTAAATTCATCCATCACAGTAGCCTTGGTTAACTTGCCATGGTTTTATTTATTAGAAAATAAATATCTTACCTTTTATGAACCTGACTCTGTCTGAATTGAGATGAAGTGTGTTGGTCCCTGGAAAAAGCAAAGAATCCTAGAATCTTCTGATTAAACATCCAAAGACCAATCAGGTTGATATTCTATATTTATATAGAATATCACATCATATTGGTCATAAGTAAAGGTAACATATTAAGCTTAAAAGCAACAATATTTACCCCTCTACACCTGAAAAGTTTCAAAGTAAGAGAAATAGTAGACATCTTACATTTATTAGCTTTCAGTGAGAAATCCTGCAGAAGAGTGGATGATGTCTCACCTCTGTCAGGCGTTTGTCTTTTTATGCACATGAATATTGCTCACGCCCTTGAAAAAGTGATTCTTTCACTTTCCCTTCCTGGTACTCCCTATTTAGTTAAACATGTTGCTCAGCCTGTATCTTGTTCGATTATCAAAGAAAGAGTTCCTGTTGGTTTAGGTAATGCAAAGTTTCATTATGAGATGCAACTAAGATGCAGTGTTGCTTTGATTTCCTGATTTTGTCCTTCGTTCAAACTTCCAAAATTGCAGCTAAAATGTTTTTACTCATAAAGTTTCTGGTTTAGATGGATACAAATTCCTCCTAAACATTTAACACCTATTAGAACATTGACGTGATTTAAAGTAAGCAGCCATTTAGTCATCTGAAGAACTTTCTCGATTAGCAAAGCAAGAAAATTCCTGACCAGTTCTAACAAACCAAAAATTTGGGTTCCCATTATGTAGTTATTACCTTAGGAGAAAGATCTTGTGTAACTTGAATATTTTCATATTTAAAACATAAACTAAACACGCGTCTGAGATAAAATGGTTGAAGACGTTCAACGTTTATGTGAACGTTTATGTGTTGGGGCGACGGTGGCACAGGAGTTAAGTGCTCGCCCCGTAATCGGAAGGTTGCAGGTTCGAGCCCCGCGCAATCTGTCACTGCCGTTGTGTCCTTGGGCAAGACACTTAACCCACGTTGCCTGCTGGTGGTGGTCGGAGGGACTGGTGGCACCAGGGCTCGGCAGCCTCGCCTCTGTCAGTGCGCCCCAGGGCAGCTGTGCGTGAATGTGTGTGTGAATGGGTGAATGACTGATTGTGTTGTAAGGCGCCTTGAGGGGTTCCATGACTCTAGAAGGCGCTGTATCAAATACAGGCCAACGTGCAGTTTTGGTTTCGGGTGCCACTTTGACTCTTCAGGAACTTCAGAAATGAAGCTGCACCTGCTGCTCCATCCACCAAGAGCCACTCTTGGTGGATGGAGCCAACTTTGTGCCATCGCTCAGCCCACAGGAATGTTGGGTGTTTTAATTCTCTCTGAAAACAGCAGCGTTAGAGAAGGTGAGTCAGAGATGTTCTCTCGAATCCTGATTATGCGCTACAGAGACTTGCAGCGGTGCAGCCACACACCATTCCAACATTTTCAGAATCTTGTACATTCTACCTTATTGTTTCACACAGTAAAGAACAAATAAACAACTATTGGTTGCTAATCTGGTTTAAGGGAGCTGCAATTATTTTGTATGCAAACACACACACACACACACACACACACACACACACACACACACACACAGCTCAACCATATACCAAGTATTGAGTAAATTGCAATTCTGAGTGATATCAGTGATAATGAATATAAACATACAAAGGAAAATCTAAAGTTGAGGCTGGCAGCAGCAGTGATAACTCAGACTGAACTAATCCCTTCTTATCAATCATTTCTTTTAAATAATTTTGTTATTTTCATGTCCCAGGGCATTCCCTGGCCAGGTGAGAGACATAGTCCCTCCACCGTGTCCTGAGTCTACCATTAGGTCTCCTCCCGATTGGAAGAGCCTTGAAAACCTCACCAGGGAGGCGTCCAGGAGGCATCCTGACCAGATGCCCGAGCCACCTCAACTGGCTCCTCTCGATGTGGAGGAGCAGCGGGTCTACTCCGAGCCCCTCCCGGATGACCGAGCTCCTCAACCTATCTCTAAGGGAAAGCCCAGCCACTCTTCGGAGAAAACTCATTTCGGTCACTTGTATCCGTGATCCCGTTCTTTCGGTCACTACCCAAACCTCATGACCATAGGTGAGGGTAGGAACGTAGGTCGACCGGTAAATCGAGAGCCTTGCCATCTGACTCAGCTCTCTCTTCACCACGACAGACCGGTACAACGCCCGCATCACTGCAGATGCAGCACCAATCCGCCTATCGATCTCACACTCCAGTTTTCCCTCACTCATGAACAAGACCCCGAGATACTTAAACTCCTCCACTTGGGGCAGGATCTTATCCCTGACCCGGAGAAGGCATTCTACCCTTTTCCGAATCAAGACCATGGTCTCAGATTTAGAGGAGCTGATTCTCATCCCAGCTGCTTCCCACTCGGCTGCGAACCGCTCCAGCGAAAGCTGAAAATCACGTTCCAACAGGACCACATCATCTGCAAAAAGCAGAGACCTGATCCTCAGGCCACTAAAACGGATGCCCCCCACACCTTGGCTGCGCCTGAAAATCCTGTCCATAAAGGTTAGGAACAGAATCAGTGACAAAGGGCAGCCTTGGCGGAGTCCAACTATGTGTAGCTCACGGGTGACGATGGATGAAGATATCGCGTTAGCGTTCATACTTGTTTAATTTTTTATTTTAATTCCGGTGCCTGTTAGCAACCGAAACACATCCTCACGTGCTTGTGGATATAATATAATGCATATGAAGACATGACTGTAATAATAAGTAAAGGTTATCAGCTGTAGGTTTAGTGTGCTCATAGGAAACGTGACAAAAGAACACAAAACACATTTCTCTTTATGGCCTATACAGTTAGTTATTATCATCAATGTCACATGATTTACAGAATACATGTGACCAACTAACATTTCGCATTCTACCGCTGGATGTTTGGATCAGAATGTGAACCAATCAGATCTTAGATCAGGTGAGAGCCAGGCGTTTCCCGTCATGCCCTAGGTTTAGCAGCCGGTGGAGAGCAACTGCAGCGCCTTGATCTCACGAGGTTATCGTTGCCTACGTATGCATGACGTCAGAGCAAGTCGGCGTCAAGTCGGACACAAATCTAATCGGCAAGCACTGTTCGCCGATCATCGGTGATCTAATCTGTGCAGAATATGCTCATCTCGAACACGGCCACTGTCACTGCACTACTAACATAATCGCCATGCATTATGGGAAATGTAGTTTAGCCATTGTACACTATGAAGCAGCACAGACCTATTTTAAGACACTTGAAGCTCTCGCGGGCCACACAAATCATGTGGTGGACCACATCTGGCCCGCGGGCCTTGTGTCTGACATGTGATCTAAAGGCTCAGGAACGCTTTGCAGGTGTTTCTGAATTTATTAGGTAATTAGAATATTGAACCGTTTCACAATATTTTAATTGTCTGAGATTTTGAATGTGGGGTTTTCATAAGCTATAAGCCACGATCATCACAAATAAAGGCTGAAACCTTGTAACCTAATATATTAGTTTCACTTTTTAAGGTGAATTGCTGAAATAAATACATTTTTGCAACATATTCTATTTTTTCATGTGTCACTGTGTTGACCTTTTCTGGGTGCGTAATGTTTAGATAATCAATAATGGCCGGTATTTATAGAGTACTGGTCTAATTCAGAGGAAGGCAATCCTGGACCTGCAGTGGCAGCATGTTTTAGTTTTTTCCCTGTTCCAACACACCAGATTTTAATCAGTAGGTGATTCTCGGGCTTCTGCAGAGCTAACAGGTGAATCAACCATTCAGTTAGGTGTGTTGGAGTTAAAACGTGCTGGATAGCAGCACTCCAGGACCAGGATTGTCTACTTCACCACTCACACATTCATACCCCAGGTAAACAGATTCTGGTTTCAAACCCCCAACCTTCCAGGTGAGCTAATCAGGCTTTCTAAGATTTTCCAGAATCTATTTTGCACCAAAGAAATATTTTCTTTTCATTTATTAAGGAAATGAACCAAAAACATTCCAGTAATTTTAATTTCTGTTTGCATGTTATTGAATGTAAACTGTTGACTTCTCCACGAGGAAGTAATGAGAGTTATCTGCACCACAACCAGTATCGCCTGCATGCTTCTTGGCTGACTTACGAAGAAAATTAAAGTTTTTTTTTCCAACTTCTTCAGAAGGTTTTTTTTTTTTTTTGCACATCTAAAGATACGGTAGGTGTTCCTGAAAAAAACTGTTGAAGAAAACAAATTTGAAAAAGCATAATTAAGAGGACCAACCCCCTTCCTTCAGAATCCAACTCTGTGTGTTTATATGTCTGTATATACTAGGGGTTGTAAGAACTAGTCGACTAGTCGACTTCACTGCTCTGTAGCAACTTTTTATGCCTGTCATAGACTAGTCGCTGTCTATGTTGATAATGACCGGCAAGATGCAGTCCTTGGAAAAGACAGCAGGTGACGAGCTCCTGCGCGTCGGGAGGCGACGTGCTGTGCCAGAGCGTCGGTACTGACAACCACCGTAAAACGGACATTTAACCAAATTGTGACCTTTACCCTCTTGCAATTTAACCTTCCCCTCAACCCCATCCTAATCCAGCTTGCGCATGCAAAGCTCTGATTGTTGACGCGTTCCAGATGTCTAGGGAGGGGGGAGAGGGCTGAAGCTGAAAAGAAATGTGTTTAACTTTGAAAATGTGGGCGCAATTTTAATTGTCAAGAACTCCAGCGAACCAACCGACATCCCCGCCGCCGCTTCACTAGTCAAAGTCGACTCGATTTTCGTTACTTGACAGTCGACTTAAAAAAAAAAAGTCATGAAGCCCCTAGTATATGTATATACAGTATATCTTGTCAGAACCAGATCAGCTTGGGGTCCTGTGTCTGCAAATTATGTCACAGTAGATGATTGGCTGAACATAAGACGTTCGTAAAAGTTACGTTAGCACATTGACAATGATGATTGTGCTTAGTCAGAATGTATTTACGGTTGTAGTCTTAGCGGCTGAAGTCCTGCAGTCCAACATTCAACACTTTTCAGAGAAAACATGTTTGAATTTCCAAAGGAAATGTAAAATAAAAGCTAAGATATCAACTGATAAACAGTGACCCACAAAAGTGCTCGATTTTGATGAAATGGAACAAAATAAAATACAAGAACTTTATGGAAAAGACAGCAAGCAACATTATGAATGAATGAATGAATGTATTTGCATAATAACTAAGGGGTAACACTTTACAATAAGGTACGCAAAATTGTGCTCCGTTACTAGGGAACAACTTAGGTGGTAATGAGTCATTTAGCAGGGAAGAATAGGTAGTTAACCAGTAGTTACTGGTGAAAACACTCATCAGTCTTTTTTCAGGGACTAATAGGTAGTTAACCAGTACTTATGGGTAAACACCCAGTAGTCTTATTCATGGACTAATAGATAGTTAATCAGTACTTACTGGTAAAACCCCAGCAGTCTTAGTCAGACCGTAATAGGTAGTTATCTATTTGTGCTTCATTACTAGGGAACGACTTAGGGGGTAATGAGTCATGAAGCAGGGAAGAATAGGTAGTTAACCAGTAGTTACTGGTGAAAATGCTCATCAGTCTTATTCAGGGATTAGTGGGCAGTTAGCCAGTACTTACTGGTAACCACCCAGCAGTCTTATTCAGGGACTAGTTATTTATGAAAGCAATAAGAAATGAATCCCAGATTAATGTAGTGCCTGTAGACGCTCTTTTGTAAACCTCATGAAGGATGCAGATAATTTGCAACGTCACAGTGATTTAATATCACTGTTTCATCTTGAGTTCACTCGTCGGTCACTTCGTCGTCCATCGTCGGCATCCGTCTGTCTCGAGACAATGGAAAGTGAAGCCTCCTCCCAAGTACCTACTGAGGAACGAATCAGTACCTACTAGGTACTTAAGTATTACCTACTGCTTTTGTGTACCCTAAAGTAAAGTGAAGCCGCCTCCCAAGTACCTACTGAGGAACGAATCAGTACCTAGTAGGTACTTAAGTATTACCTACTGCTTTTGTGTACCCTAAAGTAAAGTGAAGCCTCCTCCCAAGTACCTACTGAGCAATGAATCTGTACCTACTAGGTACTTAACCATTACTTACTATGTTGTTATATGAACATTTGCCATGAGTAGATTGAGCTTATTCACACAGCATTTTCTTTCATCTTGTGTGTGGTAATATTCCAGAGATGGATGACCAAAATCCTGCAGGTTACAAAGTTACCTGGCTCAAATCAATCACTAACAAAATGTTCAATGTTTAGGGTACTTTTTTTTAAAATAATGAGAACAGTACACAACAAACTTTTCAAAGATTTACTTTCACCTTTATAATCTATGAAATCAACATGAAAAAACACTAAAACAATATAAAGAAAATAAACAGAACAGGTCCAAGGTAATCCACATTAGAGATGAAAAAAAAAACATTTTTTTGGTTACAAAAAATTTAGGAACATTTTAAGAAGTACTCCAGCATCCTTAATTTTAATTACATCCTTCTCAAGACTGGCAGACTGAATTGTCGCCTTGCATCTTTTAGCAAAGGAAGCTAAACTTTCCTTTGGGCTGTAGGTGTTCCTGAGTTCTTCGTACCTCTCCGGACTTACTGCTGCAAGTTCAGCTATTGCAGCTGTGTCTGCAATAGTTTTCCGGTCTACGCCAATGTTTCTGAAGGCTGCAACCATTGGGAGACTCCCATCCTGTGTCGCCATAAGCACCTTCTTGTACCTGTTGATGGCCTCCTCTGGTGTTATGACTGCAATGACAACAACAACAAAAAAAAAGTTAAATATCCTTTTTAAGATGAATGACTGCACCACTAGCTTTAAAATGTATTAAACAAAGGAACACTTAAATTTAAACATGTTGATGAAAATTATATTCTCTATAGACATCACAAAAAATGCATTTTCTCTCTCTCTTTCTTCACATGTAGAAATCCCAATTTTCTATTTGTTCTCATTTTAAACATATTTGAAAATCATTTTTCAAAATGTTTTTTATATTTTTAATTTTTGTTTTTGTGAAGCGCTTTGTGATTATATATCGTGTCGCATTTGGCAACAGCCGTTTTTATCTGCTCACTCATTCCACGCCAGTACACACACTCACGAGCTCGCCTGAGGCATCCTTCCATCCCCAGATGTGATGAATGAATCGGCGGATGAGGTCTGTTCTCAGTGTATCAGGAATCACAGCTCGTTCTCCCCTGAAAACAATGCCATCCTGATAACTCATCTCTTCCTGGAATCCAAAATAGTGTTGAATGCTTTGGGATAGTTCTTTTTTGTTCCCCGGCCAACCTCCCTGAATCAGTTTGATTACTTCCTGCAACCCCGCATCTTGTTTTGTCGCCTCTTTGATTGCAGCCATTCTCACCGTTGAGATGGGTAGATATGCAATCATGTTAACCATCTCTATTTCTGTTTCAGTTTCACCCTGACTGCTGTCCATCAAGTAAGCCCTGCTTAGTGTGTCTGCTAAAAGCCTGTCTCGTCCTGGCACATAGGTCACATTGATGACATATTTCTGTAATCTCAGTAACATTCTCTGTAATCTCTTTGGCGCACTAAGTAGTGGTTTCCTCACGATATTTTCAAGTGGCTTGTGGTCACTTTGCCCCCTCACCTGCCTGCCATAAGTATAATTGGTGAAACTTTTCCAGTCCAAATACTATGGCCAAACACTCTTTTTCAATCGGGGCATAGCCCCTTTCTGTGGGAGTCAGCGCTCTACTTGCAAACGCTTCAGGTTTCCCTTTCTGTGTAAGAGCCGCGCCTAACCCCATCTCGGAAGCATCACATTGTACCGTAAGCTCCTCACTTTGGTCATAATAGCTGAGCACTGGGGCATTTATTATCTTTTCTTTTAGTCTGTCTAGCGCTGTCTCGTGCACCTCTGTCCATTCCCACACGTTGTCCTTATGTGTGAGCTGTCTCAAAACTTCAGTCATCTGAGAGGTGATCACAAAACTTTGAAAGGTAGTTTAACATACCCACCACAGGGTATCCGCGGGTCCTTAAAAAGTCTTAAATTAGCTTTTCCAAATTTAAGGCCTTGAAAATCCTTAAAAATGACAAATAATCCTTAAATCCAGTTACCAAAGGTCTTAAATTACCAAAGACCCAATAAACAAGATTCTTTTATTTCTATAAAATGTTTGTGAAATTCTAGTTTGTGTTCAGCATTTTTTTGTATATGATATTGGCGTAAGCGGAACCGTACACGTTCAGTTGGTTGTGAAAGGGGGCTATTATTAGATGAGCATATTAGCTGGTTAAGCTAGTGGGAGCTTGCGCCATGGGGAAGTGCAAGTTTAATGGTAACTGGATGGCTAATCCCACGTTTGCGACGTGGTTAGCACCGGTTCCAGGCAATAGCTGGAAATTATAGCTTGAATTTAATTTTAAAAATAGCTTAAATTTGGTCAAAGTGGTCTTAAAAAGTCTTAAATTTGGCTCCCTTAAACCTGCAGATACCCTGCACCAGTCTCTGCACCCCTTTTACATCTGTAGGTCTCGGCAACTCACGCACTGTGCACACCTTCTCTGGGTCAATGTGTAGGCCGTCTGCTGTCAGTAAGTGACCAATATAAGGTACTGAATCTTTTCTCAGCTTAACCTTTTCTGCATTGAGTTTTATGTCTCTTTGTCTGCACCTGAGTAGAAAACATCTAAGGTTTTCATCACGGTTCATCTCTGCTTCCTGTTGTGTGTCTCCCTCACCTGAAATCAGTATGTCATCAGCAATAACGTACACCCCTTCTAAGCCCTCGAGTGCTTGCATCAGTTTTCTTTGGAATACTTCTGGGGCAGGACTAATACCCATTGGCATCCTGAGCCACCGATATCGTCCAAAAGGGGTAGCAAACGTGGTGAGATAACTAGACTCCTCATCCAGTTTAACATGCCAAAATCCCTGCTTTACATCATACACAGTGAAGACCTTTGCTTTGGAGAGTGCCGGCAGAATATCTTCAATGGTTGGGAGTGGAAAACAACTCCTTTTGAGGGCTCTGTTCAGTGGTTTGGGATCTATGCAGATCCTTGTCTTTCCAATGGGTTTCGTTACTGACACCATACTGCTTATCCAGTCTGTACTGCACTCCACGGGTGCTATGATTTCTCTGTCTTCCAGACTTTTCAACTCCTCTTAGAGTGGGGCCATCATAGCAACAGGCACCCTACGTTTGGGCAGTTTTACCGGTGTTACAGTTTCATCTATTTCTATGCGGTACTCTCCTTCCAGGCAGCCAACGCCTTTGAAAACATCATGAAACTCCTTCTTTATTTTGTCCATGTTTGTTAGTTGCTCTCTTTCTGGGACTTTGTCTGTGTTATGCGTAGTCACTATACTGTCCATTGCCAGTATATTTTCATACTGCACCCTGATCAGTTTCATGGCTTCGCTTGCCCTCCTGCCCAATATGGGGACCCCATCTTCCTGATCCACCACCTGAAACTCAAGCTTGTACAGCTTATTAGTTCTCGGGTTCCGCAGTTTGGTTTTGCATTTCCCAAGCAGGCGTATTTTTATTTTATTATACATGACAAGTATCTTCTCCGCATTATCCAGTTGTGTGTTTGGGCTCAACCTGTGTATGGGGATAACGTTACATGTAGCACCACAGTCAATCTGAAAGTTGACAAGCTTTTTGTCCAGCAACATCCCTGCAAAGAGGTTTTGACTTTTCCTGTGTGCCTCATTCATTTGATTTATCATCTCTTGGTGTTCACTGGCATGTGTTATTGTCATGATGTACTCACCCGATTCACTTGTATCCTCAACTGTTAGCACTGGTCTGCTTTTCTTGTCTTTCACGGGTCTAGATTTACATTTCACTGCAAAGTGGTTCTCTTTCCCGCATTTTTTACACTTCTTTCCGTATGCAGGGCACTTTTGTTTATTTTTTACATGCCTGTTGCCAAATCTCTGTTTTTCTTCCTGGACTCATTTTCATTGCATGCAGTTTCTCCGTCAATCTGCCCTGGAGTGTTTTACTGTTTTCTTTCAACAGTTCTGAGGCTCTGCATATTTGTATGCGCTTATCCAGTGTTAAGTCCTCCTCCCTCAAAAGTCTCTCCCTCAAGGAAGAGCTACTTGTTCCACAAACAATGCGATCCCTTATCAGTGAATCCTGAATGTCACCAAAGTTGCATGAACGGGCCAAAACTCTTAAGTCCGTCACATATTTGTCGATATTTTCATCTTGTCCCTGGTTTCTGACAAAGAATTTGTACCGCTCCACAGTCTCATTCACTTTTGGATTGCAATGGTCGTCAAACAGCTTTATCATCAAACTCACAGTAACTCTCGCTGATGTAGCACCCCCATCAGTGTTCTACGAAGTTCTCTCCCTCTTTCACCGAGTAGATAGTTAAATAACTTAACTCTCATCGTTTCTTCCACCTCCGGCATTGTGAGGTCTGTGTACAGCGTGAACTCCTCCTTCCAACTGTTCCACGTCTTAGCCATGTTGGCAGAGTCCAAGCAGAGAGTCGGAGGTGGTCGGATACCTTCCATCAAAACGCCAAGCGCACTCTTCGGCTCCATCAGTGGCTCTGTACTCGTCGACACGCTCCCGCCTGTGCTGGCGTGCTAGGCTAACAGCCTCCAGCTATCGGCACAGTCAGCTCTTCCTAAAGCAGCTCTCTCACCTTGTAGTTGCATTTACCACCGCTGCCACCATGTTTCATTCTGTTCTGTTGCTCAACTTTACAGAATGGACGGTTAAAGCAGTATAGTTGCTTACACGTGAAACTTTATTAACATCCGTGCCAACTCCAGGTACAAACATAAGCTCAGCCTGTTTCTGGCTTCTTTGTGTTCCCTCTAAACAGTTCCCCCTAGAAACACATGAGTACATAGCATTCCTCTTGTTACACATCTCACCAAATACAAATTCGGGTCTCGGGAGATTAAGACTAATATAATTTTCTACAAGGTCTAGATTTTTGCTTAACAAATTTTTTCATCCAGTACTCTTCTGCAATTTCAGCAGGTGCTGTGGCTTAGTTGGTAAAAGTGCCTGTCTAGTGAACCAACACATTCCCACTCCTAGCGCGTCAGAAACAAACGCTTGGTCAGCCACCCTCTGTCATGGGTGATTCTGCAGGTTGAGTGCTTTGCAGTCTTGTTTCTGGTTTTGTTGTATTTCCGGTACTTCCTGTTTTATTTTGTGCATTCACTTCCTGTCTCATTACAGGCAGCTTCACGACATAAGGCTCCTCACTAATCTGCCTCATGTCTTGCACCTGGGTCCTGGCTTCTCCATTTAAGCGTGTTTGCAACAGTTTCCTTTGCCAGTTTGTCTTCTCCTGTTGTGTGATGTGAACCTGCTCTCAGAAACACTTGGTAAAAGTGTATTCAGTTAGATTTGGACTTTTCAGTTGTGTTGTTCTCCAGGAATCCCTTCTGCTGATTAAAACTGTGTGAGCTCTGCATTTGAGTCCTCTTTGTGCTTTGATACCCTCCGCGTCAGACTCCTGATGCCAAAAATGCCCTTTTTCATCACTTATGTGCGAAAAGGTTTTTTTTCTCTTTTCTGACTGCAGATCCCAATGCAGCGATAAGGTGGCAGCCCAGGGAGAGGGGCAACGGTGCAAACACCTTTTTTTTTAGAAGAAGAAATGCTTTCAGCGCTTCTACTTGAGGTTTTAAAGACATTCAAGTCATTTAGAATGGAGGAAAGAGCCACAGCGAACTCCGCTGCCGTCTTTGTTGTTTATGAGAAACTGAGCATCGCTGTGTGTGACGTCCGCGATGCTGTATCTAACCTCTTGAGTTCTCCCATCTAGTTTGCAGGTATTACTGAGAGAAGTGAATAACGTCTCAGTTCGTTCAAGGTCTTTTAACTTGGCTGACACTGACCGGCAGAATGGAGTAATTTTCTCAGAGCACCTGCACATTTGCAAGTGAGTTGACTTGTATTTTATTATTTTTTTATTTGGGGGTGGGGGGTCAGGTGTTAAATGTAAAATATTTTTGATGTATATATTTTCCCCTTCAGGATGGACACAAGGTGGCCTGACCAGCTAAGAATTTGCAGAGGAGAAATGTTTCGATGTGGAAAAATTTGTAAAGCTACTAAACTCCTTCTGACCCAAGTGAGCGAGTGTGTGTGTGTGTGTGGGCGTGCGTGTGTGTGTGTATGTATATATGTGTGTGTGTGTAAATGAACATGTGTGTGGGTATACATGTTCTTATGTGTTTTTAGGTATTTTTATTCTTATTCATTGTGGTTGTTGTATGTTTTAGAGAGCGAACATCTACCGAAGCCAAATTCCTTGTAAATGTAATTTTACTTAGCCAATAAATCTGAAATCTGATGATTTTGTGTTGGGCGAAAATGAGTCTCACCAAGCCCACTAACCTCTTGTGAACAGGATTATGTTTAACAACGTAAGCATCTCCAAACTGCTCCCTTGCAGTGTCGAGTCACTATTAAATGCAATTTAATGTTTACACCTCGGACCTGGTTAGCTTTTAATGTGACACAAAAACTTTATCTGATCAAAGGGGAAAAAAAGACGATTTCCACTCCATGAATAGAAATAAACTGGATGTTCTGGTAGGCGTTGTCTCCTGTGCGAGCCCGAGGGAAGTTTTCTGACAGCCTGACACGTTTTGTCACTGCTGTTCTGACTGGTTAATCTCTGCCAGGTCAAGCTCAGCTCTGTTTCTGGTCTAAATTCCTGTTTGCTACATCAAACTGACCTCATGTTCATCACAAACCTCTGCACGTCCTCCTCTGGGACTTGATTTACTTCAGATACAGTTTTCCAAGATGCAGCAGAACTGAAACAGGAAAAAGAGAGAGGGAACATTAGTTACCAGGACTGAAATCCTGAGGGGACTAGGATTATTTACTTTTAAACTGGAGCAGAACAGACCTAGCTGTGAGTCAGACACCTCTATAGCTACACCGCCTTTTTCAGATTTACCTGTAGTGACACGCAGAAACAAGAATCCAGTTGGGCCAGAAGGCGATTGTAACTCATCGATCTGCACAGACGGAGGAAGACCTGCTGACTGCTGTTCAGATCCCGTGAGTACTCCTTGCTTTTAGCAGCTTTGCACAAATTTCTAACTCTAACTTGATGCATTTTTTTGTATTTTACCAAGTTTGAGGCCAGAATGTTTCTGTTAGGAGTGGTAATCACACAACAACAGATACTTAAAGACTAAGTTCACTTATTTCTTCAATGCATTTGCAGTGGTCTCTAGAATAAATGCCTTGTCAGTCAATCTCTGTGAGGGGGAAAGCTTTCGCGCTCCTGTTTCAGGAAGTAGAAGCGAGACAGTGGAGAGGGGAGCAGAAGATTTGGAGTCTTCTTTCCCGATATTAAGTCAAATCAAATTCTTAATTACCATAATTTCCGGACTATAGCGCGCACCTCAATATAAGCCGCACCAGCAAAAAAAAAAAAGGTTTTCTACACACACACGCCGCACTAATCCAAGCTGCGGCGCAGCAGCTACATGCAGGTCTCCGGCGCACAGTGCATGTATGGCCATAACATAAGATAATTAGACAGAAAGACGCTACACGGAGGTTTTTCGTTGTTGTTTTAATTCAACAAAATGAATTTCAAACACGGGTGAATGTGCCTGCAAGTTTAGAAAAGAAAACAGCACTGATAGCATTCATATTTCTGGACGGTTATAAAATAAAAACAGAACTGACACGTTATTACTGGTCATTTGCATGCATGTTTAGAAGAAAAGAACAGGGCTGACACAGCATTAATAAGCCCCAGATGACTAGAAAATAAAAACTGCACACAAAACATGCCTGGTTAGTAATGATCTGCACAGTGGAAACAGTGGAAACACCTCAGCCGTCCGCTCTTTGTGTGTTCACCCAGTCTTCAAGAATGTTTTCCAATTCCGGCCATCTGCTTTTATTTCCTCTGAAAGCTTTAGTCTTTTTTTTGCATTGACTGAGTTCTTCCCGCTGCCGCCTCCAACGTCGCACCATTGATTCATTTATGCCAAGCTCCCGGCCGTGCAGTGGCTCTGTTTCCTTGTTTGATGGCCAGATCGATCTTTTTTTATGGCGCGGTATGGGGGCCAAAATTAAGACTACTGCCCAGCAGCAGGAGGCTATATAAATTCTGAAGTAAACTAGCGACCTGATTAATGATAAGCTGGCGCCGGTAACTGAGAGGCTGGCGCTGCTTACTGAGGAATAGACCTTTACCGGCGTTACTACTAGATACGCTAGGGACTAGCAGCCCTCGGCTGGTCATTGACTGGTTCACACACTCCCTCTGCTGTCTATTAGCATGGATAGGCTAGCTTTAGCCTGGACGGGCTGGTGTTAGCATTGGAGAGGCTAGCCATTAGCATGCCTAGGCTGGCCACTTGCTGACTAATGACTCTCCGAGACATGCTGATGGCTAGCCTCTCCGATGTTAATGCCAGCCTATCCATGCTTAAGGTCTGTCAAGGGGGTAGGAAATCCAGCTAGTGGCCAGCCTAGGCACGCTAATGGCTAGCCTCTCTGATGCTAGCGCCAGCCTATCCATGCTAATGGTCCATCAAGGGGGTAGGAAATCCAGCTAGTGGCATGCGCACGCTAATGGCTAGCCTCTCCAATGCTAACACCAGCCTGTCCAGGCTAACACTAGCCTATCCATGCTAATAGACAGCAGAGGGAGTGTTGAATCAGTCAATGACCAGCCGAGGGCTGCTAGTCCCTAGCGTATCTAGTAGTAACACCGGTAAAAGTGCTATTCCTCAGTAAGCAGCGCCAGCCTCTCAGTTACCGGCGCCAGCTTATTAATCAGATCAGTAGTTTGCTTCGGAATTTACATAGCCTCCTGCTGCTGGGCAGTAGTCTTAATTCTGGCCCCCATACCGCGCCATATGTTTTAACTTGAAAGCTGCAGCATATGCATTCCTCCGCGTGTTTTCCATGACGAGGGTGTGTCTGATGTGTAAACGTGCTGCTTTAAATCAAAGAACGTCTTCTTCCGCGTAACGTTTTGCCGTGCCTGTCCCACTTTACTGCTGGAGAGTGCCTCTAGTGGTTGTTGGCCAACAAAAATCTACACATGAGCTGCACCATGATATTGGCCGCAGGCTTCAAAGCACAGGGAAATAATAGTGGCTTGCAGGCCAGAAATTACGGTATAACCTTAAACGTTTTAATGTGATTGTTTGGTTTGAAAACTCACTAAAGTTGAGAAAGCAGCAACATTCTGGTCTCTAACAGAACTGTAAAGCTCATAATTGTTGCTGTTTCAGGTTGGACTGGTTCAACTGTAGCAGCAACACCATCCGGATTTATTCCTCAGAGCCTCACAGCGAGGTCCTCAGAACAACCGATAGAGATGTTCAGCAGCAGCTCAGGTGAGAAACACAGAAATGTCTCCCTTTGTGATTTAGGAAGGTTCTTTAGACTGATTTTTCTCTCTCTGGTTGGTGAACGGACAGATCACCACCCTTCAGGCTACAACATGGGCCCTCAGCCAGGAGGCCAGCAGCCTCAAGGGGGCAGTGGGAGCCATGGTCCTGCTAAAGACCATGGAAAGGATGGTCAGTATGGGGTAGATAAGGACCATGGGGATAAAGGTCACAAGGAAGATCAGCCCCAGGACACCCAACGTAAAGATGATCATGAAGGTCAGAAGAAACACAGCTCTGACAGGAACAAAGGTGAAGGTGACCAAAGTCATCCTGATGGTGGAGACAGAAGTTCTGCAGGAGGCCGCAAAGGCTGCACGGAACGTAGAGGAAGTGGGAGTGGCAGCGATGATGACGACCATCCTGGAAAACATGAGCACAAGCACGGATGTGGGCGTGGACGTGGACGTGGCCACGGACATGGACACGGAAGAGGTGGGCATCATTAGAGAAGCTGAAACAGGTGAGATTCAACATTTATCAGCTCTGGCCCAAAATCGCCCCCCGAGCTTGTCTGACTGGCAGAAGTGGGCGGGGCTCTGCAGGATATGATTTCGTATTCTCTGAATCAGCATAAAGCACCAGTTGAAACTGAGAGTATATCATGTGATCTTATCTTAGATGAGGGTCGAACAAGTTATTTAAGTCACAGAAAAAGATTTTACTATGAAAACTGTATCTTAATTCATGTTTTGTTTTTCAGGCGGATTGTGCATCAACCAGAGATTATTGAAACTCACGAATATCAGTTTTGAACGTGCTTTGCTTCATAACAATCCTGATTTAACTGCTGCTGCAGAATAAATTCAATTATTTCCTTTTCTACATCCCCTGTCATGTCTCCCTGTCATGATGCAGAGCGAAGTGGAAGTTATTCTTGAAATGCTTGGATAATACGTCTAAAAAAATCATTCAATAAGCATTAATTAAATAAAGCAAACCAGTATTTTCTTCTTTGAGTTATTTCAGACCCACAATGCTTGGGTATCTTCTCAATGACAGAAGGCGATCTAAACTTTAATAAAATTTAAAAAATTTGATGAATGTATAAAAGCAGGAGTGAAAAGAGTTGTTTATCCCTGGGTAATGTCTGTCAGGCTGAAGTCTTTTCCTCTTGACTCAGTAGCTGCAGCCTTGCATTTGGGTGGAGTCTCTGAGTCAGTTTTGGTGATGGGTGTTGTTCAGCACCACCCATTCAGCCTGCAGGGATTTTAAAATAACTGGTAGTGGGAAAATCGCAAAACAAACAAAAGAGTGAATGATTTCTTTTGACATGTGCACACCTACCGGAAGAAACACAAGTTTATTCTTCAGGGCTAATAGATTAATTTAACCACCTTCATAGACAAGAGCTAGCAGCTAATTCATTAAAATGTGTTGAAATTGCCTTTTTACTACATTTCCCATAATGCAGTTTGATGCTGTTTGACTTCACTCCACCAGCTGCTGACCCTGCAGTGTTCCACATAAATAAGGTGTTCTGTCCCTTTAAGAACACAGTCGTTTTTAAAAAATCAACTACTAAATCAGTAATGCCGTTTTTAATGATTCAATCTAAAAAGTGCTTTTATTTCATTTTCACCAAAAAATATGAAATGTGTTTTTAGTTGATGGGTGCGGGCTCGACCAGCAGAGGGCAGTCTAACCCTGGATTAGGGTGACTTCCTCTTTAAAACCTTTCTGATTTTCTGAGTTTCAGATATCAGAACATCTGCTGTAAAGTTCAAGTTTACTTTTGGACCAGTGAGAATAATCTGAGTTCTGATACTATTAACAATAAATGAATAAATAAACTATGTGTTTAACGCTCTTCAACAAAAGAATCATTGGTTGATAAAATAGTTTACAGATTTTATTCTTTTTGAGAACATTTTGCTCTTCAAAGTGGCAGAATTAAAAATTCCCCCAGTCAAACAGCACAGGTGATGATTATTTGTCGGGAAACCATCGTTTGTTGGAGGTTAAAACAACCAGTTCTGTCTGTTGACACAACTTCTGTAACCTGACAACACAACAGAGGAAAAAGAGACGACGGTGTCAAGAACAGTGGTGTCTGTGTTTTTAAATACTAATCACATCAGAGAAATAAAACAATATGAACCTTTTAGAAAAGAGAGTGAGGCTCCAGAACCAGAACTCATGTTAATCATAGTTTTCTGATTTACTCCGTCTCTGTGTCGATGAAAGGCATCTCCTCGTACTGATTGTTGACCTCCCAGCAGACCTTCAGAGCCTGGGCCACGATCTCCTCAGAACTCCTTTGTGCAAAGTCCAGAATTGTTCTAGTGGCTGGATGAAGACATGATGAAGGACACCCATCCCTCAGAAACTCTTCCGTTTCATCGTGTGTGTAGACCGCAGCCTGCTTTGGGTTATCTGAATTGGTCTGAGAACAGCAGCTGGACTCGTAACATCCCATTTTGACAGAACCACGGCAGGAACAGCAGACACTTCAGCCACAAATCTACGGAAAAACACAGAAGGTGTTTCTCCCAGACTGTTTATCCTCATCAGAAGTGCCCGTCTGTTTATCTAATAACAGAACAGAAAAGGTCGGATCTTTTTACAGGTTAGAAAACAGCTGACTGTTTTAGGTAGATTCCATTTTTGGTTATTTTTTAAACACAGATAAGGTTTCTTTTTTATCTTGCTGACGTTTCGTTTGCGGCTGCAAACATCCTCAGAGCTGACGCTGATGGTGGCATCACTTTCTACTCCGTTTGTCCGATGATGCAGTCCCATGCGCGATCCAACGAGTAAACTCCATCGTCCCTGTTCATGGTCCCACATCCACGTCTCCTTATCTCTATAGCTTCTTTTATCCATCTTTTGTGTTTCTGTAGTTCGGTGTTTATGATCCTTGTGTTGTCCCAGTCCATTACATGGTTTTCTCTTGTGCAGTGATCTGTTACGGCTGACTTCTTTATTGTGCTTTCTGCTCCTTGTTTTGCTGCTCTTGTGTGTTTTCGACTTGTTTCTTTCTCGCACTCCTTTCTATGTTCTATTGTTCGTGTGTTGAGTTGGCGTCCGGTTTCTCCTATGTATGTTTGATTGCAGTTTGCATGGGATTTTGTAAACGACTCCGCATTTAAGTCCAGCTGGTATTTTGTCTTTTGGGTGCACTAGTCTGTTTCTTAACTGTTGTGTATGGTTTTGTTGGTGTGTTTATGTTGTGTTTTTTAATTGTTGCTCTTATTTTTTCTGTTACGCCTCTGATGTATGGTAGGGTTATCACTGGTTTTGGTTCTTGTCTTTCTGGGTTTCTGGTTCTTTGCTTAGGTTGTTTTTTTCTTTCTGTTGTTGTTTGTTGTTTTCCTTTGTTTATTGCCCATGTCGGGTATCTGCAGGTCTTTAAAGCATGTTGTATGTGTTTGTCCTCTTGTTTACGGCCTCTTCTGTTATCATGTTTGCTCGGTGATATAATGTTCTGATTACTGACATGTTGTGTATGGTGGGGTGTTCTGGTGTCCATAATAAATATTGGTCTGTGTGTGTTGGTTTCCTGTATGTGTTTATGTTTAGGGTCCCGTCGGTCTGCCTGGTGATTTTCATGTCCATAAATGCTATGCTGCCTTCTGTTTCTGACTCATGTGAACTTTATGCTGCCTGTGTCGTCAATGTTATTCAAGTGTTGTGTTAGTGTTTCAGTTTGACCTTTTGGTATGATTTCCAGTATGTCGTCTACGTAGCGTATCCATAGTTTTATTTTGCAGTTTGGGGGGGCAGTGGCTATGGCTTTTTGTTCTAGGTCTTCCATGAAAAACTCGCGCAGGGTGGCTGATAATGGGTTACCCGTGGCGAAGCCTTCCAGTTGTTTGTATATAGTGTCATCGCATGTGAAGTACGTGGAGTTAGCTACCAGTCAGAAGCCACCATCAGCGTCAGCTCTGAGGATGTTTGCAGCCGCAAACGAAACCGTCAGCAAGGTAAAGAGAAACCTTATCTGTGTTGAAAAAAGAACCAAAAATGAAATTAGAAGACAAACACAGCACGAACGTGCAAAAGATGTCACACTCTTGAGGAGTTGCCATTTTACCATGTTGAGTTGGATACAATTCCAGGAAAGACACGCAAGTCTAAAAGGCAAAGAAGAGAGAAGCTTCTAGCCTCAGCTACAATAGAGAGTGAGGGCCTACCACATCCTAGCCAGCTGCTAGATTTTAACATTCCCTCCTAGATTTTAAAATTAATTTGTTAATATTCACTAAATCAGACTGATGTTACTAATTCAGTAAATGTCAAGTAATGGGATAAGAAAGACAACATATTGGACATTCTGTTGGTTTCTAAGCTTCAGCAGTAACCAGGGGCAATTCTAGCATCAGAGGTTTAAGGGGGCTGAGCACCCAGTGATCTGCTGCTCGTCTTGCTGAGGTTTTTGTCGGCCAGGAGAGGAAGCAGAAGACCTACCTTTGACCGAGAATGCTCCTTCACCAGACACAGTAAGTCCTTTGAGGGTGAAGAGGGTGGTCAGGCTAAGATTAGGGCTCAGGATAACACGAGGCATCCAGCTATAAAGCATAATGCCAGTAAAAGCTCTTTGCCTCGGTTTAAACAAGACATCCGCTGTTATCTTAGCAATAAATTAGGTCACACCCAACATTCATATCCAGCTACTAATCGGGAAGAGGCTCTGTTGGACTCAGGCTGTTTTCAGACAGTAGTTGTGTCTAGCATTGTACCCAGAGAGGTGTGGGGTAAAGCATCAGCTCATATTGGCTGTGTTCATGGGGATGAAAAGGTGTACCCTACAGCCAGGGCCAGATTAAGACTTCATTGTACCCTGGGCAACAATATTCAAGGGCCCCATCATCACGACCCGAGGATCACCATAATGTGGTCACATACAGAATATATTACTGTAATATGCAGTAAATATACTCAATACTTGAATGCCTGACATCACGTAACCCGCTCAGGGTAACTTTTGACCCACCTTGTGTGGACTGACCAATGAGGAGAGGGTCTTAACTTGAGGCCCTCTCGTCATTGGTCAGTCTGCATGAGACTGACTCTCAACTGACGTTCAACGTCATAGGCAGCGAAGCGTCTCTGTGCAGCGCAAAAGCCCGGGTGGACAGTTTGTTTAATATAGGGTGACCATATTTCCATTTCCAAACAAGAGGACAGGGGATCTGTGCCTATGACGTCGCACTATGGCAATGCCACACAATCCACGTTGGGACCCATTTTTTTGTAAGAACTAAATTAAAATCAGATTCTGCCAATAAAAGGGCTCAAAAACAATTAATACATGAATATTTTGCATATTTATTGCAAAATCTCATTTTTCTGCTTTAGAGCGGCAACAAGGTTTTATTAATAATAAAGTATTATACCTTTTGTTTTACTACAGCATCGGTAAGCTTCCTGTGCACAGATTATTAAGGATGCTTGTTTCAGCTGTGAGATTAGACAATAGGGTCAATGAAAAAATAAGTTGTCACACACTCCATGGAAACTTTCAGAGAATCCACAAATAGTGGCTTTCAAATGGTTTTGCTACTTTTAGCAAGTTTAGAAAAGCAGCAGATGAGACAGCGTGTCTGATAATTTAGTTTTTCATCTGATAATATTAGAACATGTCAGTGTTGTCTGAGGGGCTTTTATAAACACTGTTATAACTAATACTCCTAGACAGGGTATGGATTACACAGAGGCTTCTGGGGAGCCCAGTTATGGGGGGGTGGGGTTCATTTTGCCTTGGCCCCCAAAATGTCTTGAAACAGCCCTGGGTGTGTGACTGAGTTTTGAATGTGATCTGAATTGTATCAGATGTATAAATATGACATGTGTACAACATTGTTTTGCAGGTAAAAATGTGTAGTGGGGATAAATCTACGTACATTTTACTTTTCAACACTTTGTTTTGTTTTCTTGTTTTTATTTAACTATTTTCCTGTCCTGTCTGTCTCTCATCTTCCTGCATCTCCTCTAAACTCTCCAGAAAAACTGCTGCCTGGATTCTTACTTTTTCACCTCATCAGTTACTTTTGAGCAGATCAAAGGGATCTCCTGACTGCAAAGCGGAGAGCGCGTTTCGATGCGTCAGTGAGGTGAAATCACCGCAGCACAGGTGATGAGCTCCGCAGAGCGCTTCAAGCACAAAGAAGACAGAAAGTAGAGAACATGTGCGGACATGAACAATCGTGTGTCAATCATAGTTTTTTGGTTGCGCCACTTTGAGAATGGACCGTGCGCTGGACGCAGCAGCCTGGAGCGCTGCGCACCGATCATCGCTCTGCCGCTCTCTGCTGAAAAGAGTCCATGAATGATAATATAGTAATATAGGTAGAAAACTTTTTTCCGGCTCCCCTGGATGTGTAGGATATACAGCTCCCCCATCCCTGCTCCTGGATGAAAAGCCGGACATTTTCATCAATACAAGAACCCCCTGTCCGGACATCCCGGACAGAGTGAAAAGCGGACATGTCCGGGGAAAACAGCACGTACGGTCACACTAGTTTAATATAAAGCGGGAGATTACAGATACAGTAATTTGCTCGTGCCCTTGCTGCCCTGGGCCCTTTAGAGTTTGTGGGCCCTGGGCAATTGCCCAGTTGCCCATGTGGTTAATCCGGCCTTGACAATAGGTGTAGTTTTCATTGCTCCACAACACACTCTTAATGCTTGACTTTGTATGAATTCAATCCTTTTCATTAATGTTTTAGATGCTGAACTATAAACTATAATCCCATAATCTATCACTGATCGTATCATTGCACAGCACACGTTTTTTAACGCCTGAGCACTAGCCCCCCACTCATATCCTCTCACATAACTCATTATATTTATTACTTTTTTGCATCTTTCCTCTATTTTATTTATATTATCCTTCCATATTAACTTTTTATCAAATATTACTCCTAAATATTTAAACTTATCTACTTGCTCCAACTCTTTTCCATACAATGTTAAATCCTCCATTACTTTCTTGTCTTTTGTAAACACCATACTTTTAGTTTTTTCCACTGAAAATTTGAAACCCCATTCATACGACCAATTTTCCACTATAGTAATTGCATCCTGAATTTTCTTTTGCACATATTGGATATTTTTCCCTTTCTTCCATATTGCTCCATCATCTGCAAATAATGCCTTACCAAACTCATTCCCCACATTCTGAAACACATTATCTATCATAATAGTAAATAATATTGGACTAATGGCACTTCCCTGAGGAGTGCCATTTTTTACTTTACACCCCCTAGAAAATGTACTTCCTATTTTTACATGAATATTTCGCTCACTCAAAAAATCTTTAATCCAGTTATACATTCTTCCTCCTACTCCTAATTTTTTAAGTTTTATTAACAATCCCTCTGTCCACACCATGTCATAGGCTTTTTCTACATCAAAAAAGACTACTACTAATCTCTCTTTATTAATTAATGCTTTTATAATTTCTGTTTCTAAATAAACAATTGCATCCATCGTGCCTCTCCCTTTCCTAAAACCACTTTGATACTGTGATATCTATTAATTTCTTTCTAAATAGTCTGTTAATCTATCCACTACCATCCTTTCCATTATTTTTCCTATATGAGATGTTAATGCAACGGGTCTATAACTATCTGGACTACTTGATTCTTTTCCTACTTTAATTATTGGTACAATAACTGCTTCTTTCGAATTTTTTGGCAATGTTCCTGTTTCACACCATTTCTGAGATGGGGATTTGCAGTTTGTTTGCTTTTAAAACATAATAGTTTGACCTATTGTATGGTTTTTACTGTATATATTACTAATTAGGTAAAAAAAACACAAACAGTAAAAATATATAGATTAAAAAAACTTTAGGGGTGCTGGGGTTGATTTTAGGGGTGCTTCAGCATCCCCCAAAACAGGCTAGAAATGTTGTTTTCCTTCTGGTTGGAGGGTTGAGCAGACCAGGTCAAAACACACCTAACATCAACCCTGTTTTTATTACAAAAACAACGATTATTGTTGCTTATTTGACATATACCACAGCCAGCTTACATGGGGCACCATATATGGGTGAGCATCTGATATCTGGTGGTGCAGCTTGTGGGGGCTGATAACAAAACTTGCACTGGGGCCCAGCTCGACCTGATATGCCACTGCCGGCCAAAGCAGTTTACCACATCCGACCGTGGACCGCTGGCTCCCGGCCTCTTTTATCTTCCACTGACTGAGGAGTGACAGGGGTGTGTGGAAAATCACCTGCCGTTGCCCGCTGAGGAGAAGCTGTGCGTGAGCGTCACCACAGTGCCCTCCAGCGTGAACCTGAGGAATAGAGGATGGACAAAAGACATGCAGCACAGGGGCGTGTTCAGGGAGTGGCCTGGGGTAGCACATGCCACCCTTGGAATCCGGCCACCCCAGGTGCCACCACACTAATTTACCTTTAAACAGGCTTTTCATTGTCCACAAAAGGCTTGGGGGTAAAACAAAAACAGCATAACCATTGGTGCCACCCATGCACAAAGTTGTGCCTAACCTGCGCCACCTCATTTTAAAAGATCTGGACACGCCACTGACGCAGCAACAGAAACAAACTTGACTAACAGAAATGTAGATTTGTAATTTTAAAGTTTTCAATTAGCCGTTTTCAAACTAGAAGAGCAGGTCTTGCAGGGAATAACCAGGTTAGGTGTTTTTTCTTGCTTTCATGATGGTTTTTACAAGACTTTGTTTTACTTTAAACTCAACAGAATCTTCCCCGTCCTGCTACCTCTTTAATTTTTACTCAGAGGAGAAAAAAAACGATTTCTCGGCCAATCACAAAGCCGTGAGTTGAGCCTCATATCAGAGTCCCAGCACTCTGCCCTTCTTCTCTTCAGGATGCTCCTCGTCCTCTGCCTCGCCGCTTTCCTTTCTGCGGGGTCCGCCATGGAGATGAACCAGACCTCCAAGCTGCTGGCGGACAACCTGGAGCAGTGCTCGGCCTGCGATTACCGGGAGCACAGCAAGCTGATGAGGCTCCACAGCATCAAGTCTCAGATCCTCAGCATCCTGCGGCTGGAACAGGCTCCCAACATCAGCCGGGACATGATCCGCCAGCTGATCCCCAAAGCGCCCCCTCTGACGCAGCTGCTGGACCAGTACGACCCGCGCGTGGAGGACGAGGACCACGCCACAACCGAGACCATCATCACCATGGCTACCAAACGTAACAGAATTTTATTCTCATGTGATCCAAGTATTCCTAAAAATTTGCGCGTAAAATTAGAGTTCGTGCGTAAATTCTGTGCGTAAAGGTGGTTTCAGTAGGAAACGAGTTCCATGCAAACAAATTATTCAATCAGCATGCGTTTTATTTGTTCCAGCGATCCACTTCCCCCAGGATGAGCTGTCCTCCTGTTGCCTGTTCAGTCTCAGCCCGAAGATCCAGCCCAAAAACATCCTGAGCGCTCAGCTGTGGGTCCACCTGCGTCCCACCAGCACCGTCAACACCGTCTTTCTGCAGGTCTGCAGGCTCAGCCCGGACAAGGAGGGAAACAGCACCCGGATCCGGGTCCGCTCCCTGAAGATCGACACCGATGCCGGTTCCAGCTCGTGGCAGAGCATCGATATCAAGTCTCTGCTGCAAGCTTGGCTCCGTCAACCTGAAACCAACTACGGTCTGCAGATTAACGCGTTCGACTCTAAAGGAGAAGATCTGGCGGTGACCTCAGCGGAACCAGGAGAGGAAGGACTGGTGGGTAAAACACCACACACACGCACACACACACACACACACACACACACGCACACACACACACACACACACACACACACACACACACACACACACACACACACACACACACACACACACACACACACACACACACACACAAACACACACAAACACACACACACCTCTGCAAATCACTCCTAAATGTGATCGAAGTTTAAAAGTGAAAACAAACAAAGTTGATGTTGATTTTTAAATCAACATGAAATTAATCAAATTTCTAAACTCCTTTAAAAAGGGCTGGTTTCAATTATCAGCCTGGGTTTTCCAGGAAACCTTCAAATAATTTTAATGTTTCAGGAAGAAAATTTCAAATAAAATAAATAGAGAAATTATTCATTAAAAGATCATATTTTCAAGCAGATCACAGAATATCTCTCTCAAAACTGTCTGCTTGACCCTTACCAATCTGGGATCAAAAAGGCCACTCCACTGAAACTGCTCTGTTAGCAGTGACGGAATCCTTAAAAGAAGCTAGAGCGACTGCCAAATCCTCAGTGCTTATCCTGCTCGACTTATCGGCTGCATTTGACACTGTCAACCATGGCTTCCTTTTGTCCACACTCTCTAGCATGGGCATCACAGAGAAAGCACACGCCTGGTTTGAATCGTTCCTCACAGGACGATCATTCAGTGTATCTTGGCTTGGACAATCATCTACAGTGCACCATCTTGCCACAGGAGTCCCCCAGGGCTTTGTACTAGGACCTCTTCTCTTTGCCATGTACACCACCTCACTGGGTGAGATCATTCGATCACATGGCTTCTCCTACCACTGCTATGCAGACGACACCCAGCTCTATTTGTCATTTCCACCGGATGACCACACTGTCTCTGCACGAATATCAAACTGTCTCTCTGACATATCAAAATGGATGAAATCCCACCATCTCCAACTCAACCTCTCTAAAACTGAACTACTTGTCATCCCAGCAAAACCATCCATACAGCACAATATCTCAATCCAGAATGACTTCCTATCTCTGGCTCCTTCAAAGGCAGTTCGAAATCTGGGTGTTGTGATTGATGAACACCTGAGCTTTAAAGATCATGTTGCCTCTGTTGCTCGTTCATGCCGCTTTGCGCTGTATAACATACGAAAGATCAGACCATACCTAACACAACATGCCACCCAGCTCCTGCTGCAATCTACTGTCATCTCCCGCCTCGATTACTGCAATGCCCTTCTAACTGGTCTTCCAGCCTGTACTGTGAGACCTCTTCAAATGGTCCAGAACGCAGTGGCGCATCTGGTCTTCAGTCAGCCAAAAAGAGCACACGTCACCCCTCTGTTCATTGAGCTCCACTGGCTACTGCTAGCAGCACGCATCAAATTCAAATAGCTAACACTAGCATGCAAAGTCCGAGATGGTACGGCTCCCATCTACCTGAATCCTCTTGCAAAGGCTTATGTCTCGGCCCGGCCGCTCATCACAGGATCGTTGGCTAGCAGTACCTACACCACACTCAGGACAATCCAGACTCTTCTCATGTATTGTTCCACAAATGTGGAATGACCTTCCAAGCACTACCAGAACAGGGGCTTCCTTTTCAATTTTCAAGAAACTCCTGAAGACCCTGCTCTTCAGAGAGCATCTTCTAAACTAGCACCCTCCCTGCACCCGTCCCCCCTCACTACTGTCCACTCCTTGTTCTCTCCTCTCCATGATTGATGTCAAGTTGTTGTTGTTATTATTGTTGTTAGCCTCAAGGGCAACATGCCGATTATCACTTGTAAGTTGCTTTGGACAAAAGTGTCTGCTAAATACATAAACATAAACATAATATATTATTATTATTGTTGTTGTTATACCATTAAAGTATAAATAATGAAAAAATCAGATTTTTCTTGAACACAATGAGGTAATTATCATAGTTAATTTGGATTCATTTTAATTCATTTCAAATAGATTTAAAGTTCTGCATATTTTCTGCACCGTTTGTTTGACTAAAATATTTTATACCTGTTTAGTAAATGTGTTTAAAAGTAAAACATATTTCTGTATAAATTAGACATTAAATATGGGTTATATACATTCAAGGTCAACCAGTCATTTTTCAGCCCTCTTCCCAAGGCAGTCAGCGTTGGGCTGAACTGGTTCAACACACCCACTGCTGACTGATTCCACAAAAATAAACAATGATGAACAAGAATCTGCTTCTAGACCTGCAGAAAGAGAATTTTTTTAAAAAAGGGGTGGGGGGTAGGGGGGTGACAATAATACAACAAGAGCAAAGCCTGCCCCCTCCCAAACCCACCCAGGAGTGATGCAGCTACCAGGTAGCAACCCATGGTCACCACCAAGACCCCCCAAGGGGCCCCACTCACAGCCTCTCTCACATTCAGCAGAATACAGATACCTCTGTGAGGAATCCCCCACCCCTGCTCTGAAGGCTGACGGGTCATAAATATGACAGGGCTGAATTGTCGTCCCAGTCCACCCCTGGCCTCGCCTATGTGCTCGGAGATTTCCATGTACCTGAGAAGCACGTGTGTTCAAACCTTACAGTGTGGGACCAGGACCAATGACACCCAGCTCAACCTGGACCAGGCCAGATGTGGAAGGATCCTAACAGCCTTTAAACAGTCCAGTAGTGGAGAGACAGATCCACCCACCCCTTGTCTGAGGGGAAGATAGATCTGACAGTCAACAGCATAAAGATGGAATTTCACACTGTGCCGATGAAGGAGGAGCCCCAGGGGGAGCATATATATCGTAAACAGAAGTGGATCAAGGACAGAGCCCTGTAGCATGCCCCAGCAGAGTCTCACTGAGAGTGATGAGGCTTCACCCATCCTAACACAGAAGGTCCTGCCCTGACGTTAGGAGCGGAGCCATTGGAGGGACGATCCAGTGATCCTCACCAAGACAAAAGCACTAGCTAAAAATGTATCATTAAGGACCATTAAAGTGCAGTCTCAGTGCTGTGACCAGCCCTACACCCTAATTGGAACGTCTCCTCCCAGCTCCCATCAGTTACAGCAGGTGGTCCAGGTCCTGAAACAGTAGAGCAGTCCCAGATCATCACACTCCCAACACCATGTCTGACTGTTGCCATGATGTTTTAGTGTTAGTTTAAGATGGTAAACACTTTGTTCTTTTCCAGCAACCGTTCATTGAGGTGAAGATTCTGGACAGCTCTAAGAGAACCCGCCGTGATTCGGGTCTAAACTGTGATGAGGAGTCTTCAGAGACCCGCTGCTGCCGATACCCACTCACCGTCGACTTCGAGGAGTTCGGCTGGGATTGGATCATCGCACCCAAACGTTACCGAGCTAACTACTGCTCAGGGGAGTGTGAGTTCCTTTACCTGCAGCAGTATCCTCACGCACACCTGGTGAACAAGGCCAACCCTCGAGGCACCGCAGGGCCCTGCTGCACCCCCACCAAGATGTCACCCATCAATATGCTCTACTTCAACCGTAAGGAACAGATCATCTACGGGAAGATCGCGTCTATGGTGGTCGACCACTGTGGCTGCTCTTAGTTTGATATCCTGCAAGAAGATCAAGAGAAGCTCAAGCTAAAATAAAAACTTCCAAATTTGAGATTATGCCATTTCAGAGGGTCAAAACATTGGTATTCAAAAAACTGCTCTATGACCTTTGGCATGATTTTCCCTGATGAAACCTTTTTAATAGAAATATTTTTCCAACCAAGCCATCTAAAGGATAAAAGTTGAGCCAAATCGCTTTTAAAATCCCAATTTTTGACCTTTTCATTGAGGAAACTTCACAGAAGATAAAATTGTAGACATCCATGGTCCTTCTCAACGTTTGTTGGAAATGTGATGCACTTTAGCTACTCAGTACCCATTTATGTTGGCTAATTAGTTTCTTGGGTTTTGGGTTTTCTGCCAAGGAGTTTGAATCAATTTCACCTGATAGATTATTTTAGTCTGAGGAGCCTAAAAAGCATGGCAGTTCAGGCTTGTGCTTCTCA
Organism: Nothobranchius furzeri; assembly: GCF_043380555.1. Taxonomy (NCBI): domain Eukaryota; kingdom Metazoa; phylum Chordata; class Actinopteri; order Cyprinodontiformes; family Nothobranchiidae; genus Nothobranchius; species Nothobranchius furzeri. Next base: position 83,399,918 of record NC_091743.1, read on the forward strand.
CAAAATATAAACACTGCTCAAAAATACTAAAGGAACACTTTAAAAACATCAAATCTTGTAGGAAGTCCATTGTGGTGTGGAATGGCTAATGTTTCACGAAAATGAAAATAATCAACCTACAGAGGTCATAATTTCAAAATGAAAATGAAAAACTGGTGCAGCTAACTGAAATGTCTCTGTAGCACCTCAGAATTGTCCTCAGTAGTTGGTATGACACCCTTTCCATATGCATGCCTGACAACATTGGGAGGAACCAAGGGCTTATCAGTGAAGGGTCCAACAATGGGCCAAATGATAGTCTGGATGCCATAATCTATCTTGTACAGGTCTACATGTCCCTCAATGGATATATCCCTCCAGATAAACACTGACCCATCACCAAACCCATCGTTCTGAACAATGTTGCAGGCTTCCCATTAGAGGACACAGGCTCCTCGAGCCATCCTCAAAGTCTGTTTCTTATGGCTTGGTGACTTTCACATCAGTGGCCCATTTGAGCTCACTCTAGGTTGGTTTATGCTTGACACGTCCGCGAGGTTCGCACGGCTCCACGCGGAAAAGTTGCGTCATTTTAACAACCACGCCCCTCCACCGCGCCTCCGCACGGCCCAAACTTTCCGCAGCGCGCACCTAGGAAATTTTCTAACCACGCGGACGGTCGGACGCGGAAAAACATTGCGGACTGGCAAGAACTAGTATGGCAGAGGTTCGTAAATACAGACATTTGTATGATTCATCTCTCAAAGATCGCCATGATCAACATGTTGTTAATAATTCTTGGAGAGAAATAGCTCGCACTGTCGGAAAAGACGAGGACGCTGTTAAAAATGCTGGAATGTCATGTTGTAAACAGTAATTTTTACTTCTACTATGGTGTAGTGTTGGATGCATGCTGTAGAGCTCCATGCTGCCCCCTACAGTTTGGGAGAATATTGGCTCACCGCAGAGACAAGCCGCATGAACCATAAACGCTGCAAGTTGTGAAGCGTGTTCCGTCCGTGAGCCGCATCACCGAGCGGAAAGTGAATGTGTCAAGCATAAACCAAGCTTTATGCTCTAGCGGGACTCATCCTATTCCTCCTTGCACAAAGGCACCAATACCAGCCCTGCTGAGGGGTTAAGGGCACCCTTTTGTTGCCCCTTCAGTGAAGCTGTTGATTTCATTATCATCAGAACAGCTGATTAATACCCCTCTGCTATCTGACCAGATCAATGTCGTGTAGCTTAAACAGATCTGATTATAAAGTTTTCCTTTACTCTTTTTAGCAGTTTAGTTTATTTTGTGAATTGTTAAATGAGTTTTGTCTCATTCTTTTGCACCTTAAAGTGAACAGATCATTTTGTTCTTATAATCCAGCGGTTCCTATTTCTGTTTTTGTATGTTAAGCAGTCGTTTTTGTAATTGCATTAAGGAATGCAGATGTAAAAATCACACTTCGAGTTGAATGTTTGCACAGAGTAAGCACGTTGGACAGTTAGTGATCTGAAAAGGTCAGCATACTTTAGATATAAAAATTCACCAGGAGACGAAAACAAGATTTATGTAATATTTTTTAGATGGGTGGACTCCTGCAGCTTCCTGGCCTGCTTTACCAAACTGTGTCCTGATTTGAGCCTTGAGCCCTGCAGTGCTCCTCCATGTGTGTCTTTATTTTAATAAACATGAACCGAGTGACACGCCACCCTTTCTCTGTAAACCTTTTCCCGTGGATCTCTAAAGCAACTCACAAACACAAAGATGTACTTTTAAAGAATCAGCAGTTGTTTTCAGTCAGTGAGAAGATGTTATGTTAAATTTGATTGGTGGTGTTGTTGGTTGAATCTGCAACTGCACACGGTTAAAAACAGAATTAATAAAAAAAAATACACTTTGGAATGAACTTAACATTTTATGTCTTTTGAATATTAAAATTATTTGGGAGGGTTTTCTGCCTCACGGTAGTAAATATCTAAAATAATCTTTTTAAGCATTTATCTGCATCAATAGCTATGCTAACAAGAATCAACTCTAGATTTGTAGTTGATGGCTGCAGAAAACCACTCCATCGGCTACAATATGCCCACAGGCCACACATTGGAAGGCTCTGATGTAAATGCTAAATACTCACAAAGGTAGCATAAAAACTGTTAAAGCAGAAACTTGCAGTTTTTCTCTCAGAGAGCCCCATCTAGAGGAGAGAAAATGAATTGCACCCTTAGGCCCCTCCCCCTACTTCAGTGATTCTCTTTTTCTACAGTCATTGATGATTACAGCTGGAGCCAACACCTTTTGTTCGTGAATGTGCACCTCTAGCTGGCCAATGGAGCTAAAACATATTGTTTAACTATTATTATTACATCATCATACACACCACAACCCATTGATGGCTCTCAGTCGTGGGGCGGGATCTATGATTGTCTTTCAAACATGCTATTGGACAACAAACAACATGACATACTCACTTATATTTATTTGTTCTTCTAAAACACAGAAAGAAACGTTGTTCTTTACCTTGTTCGCTAACGTTTCGGCTAATTACTATATGGTTCCGTGTCCACGTTTCCTTATTTGTACTGCTTCGTTAAACTGAGAAGGAAGTGACGCCACCAACATCTGCACAGCTCTGAGGGTGGCTAAAGTAATTAGCCGAAACATTAACAAACAAGGTAAAGAACAACGTTTCTTTCTGTTTTATAAAATAACCAAGCAATGCAAGCTGACAAAATACACAGAATGAACGTACAGAATAAGATGTACTCACTGCTACAGATGTCGATCTACGAGGCAGTCCACCGACCCCCCCACCCCCACCCCCACCCCCAAACCCGCATCAAAGTCAGACCTCCCAGTCGTAAAGTCGGACAAACTTTAAAGCCTTGACCTCAACACCCAATATGGCTGCTCTTTATCAACCACATTGTGTTTAGGTTGAAATGTGTTCATTTTACAAGATGCACTTATAAGAGTGCACTTGATATCAGTGTTGCACGTAGCACTTGCAACTCTAAGCTGCAGAGGGGCTGCATGTGTTTAGTATTCAGCTGTTTTCATAGATTGCTGACAAAACAACAGTTTTCGAGGGTGTCGCCATATTAGAATTGCAATTTCTTGGATGAAGGTAACCAGAATGCTGTTAACTCGAGTGTGACATCATTCCCAATTCCAAGTTTGGACTTCTGAGGTCAATCGAACGCACCGTGAATATTCACATACATAGGACGGCTTGTCGGGTTAATTGGCTACTGAACAACTCTCAGTTCAAATTGCTTGGGGTTCTGCGAGACTGGGGAGGGCTAAAAAACACACTGATGTGTTGCCTATCACAGTACAGAGTAGGTCTGTCACTTTTATGGATTTCTAAAAACATCATCTATAATTCCTGACAAGGAGGAAACAGGTGTGTGTGTGTGTTGTTATAATTTTCTTGTGTATTGAATTATCCAGTGATGTGTTTTCAGTGGCTTCAGCAGCTGGAACCTGGACCAACTGAGACCCATATCACGTAATGTTTAGACAAAAGGAATTTTACAACCCGCGATTTAATATATGGGTTCAACAAATAATTGTTCTGTGTTTGTTTTTTAAACTCTGGGGGTATAGGATCTAGACATTTGGTCAACGTTCAGCTTTTAAAGGCACGCTTGGCAGTGTTGCTTGCTTTTAGCACCCCCTAGTGTCCGTTATTAATTCACTGTGGTTAAAGCGAAAATGAAATATATCTCTTCACTGTGTGTCGTCTATTTAAAACCATAAACTAACAGCTGAAAAGTGTCCCCAGCTTTCCTTAGTGTCTAGAGGAATGATTCATCACTAAAATAAATAAGATGTCTTCGTGATCTAAAACATGCAGGAAATGTGGCGGAGGCAGACTGCAGCACCGGGCATGTCAGCTCCTCTCCACAGCTCGCCCCACCAGCAGGTAGTGGCATGGCAACTGTGTGACTAATTTAATCCTGATTATCCAACATGTTTATGCTTGCAGAGTTGAACCTGGACCAGCTAGTGCCTCAGAGCCAGAGCTCAGAGGGAGGCTGCAGATGTTCTGATTGTTGACGTCTTCATGGGGGGTTCTGACCCAAAAGGCTTTGTTTTGCAGAATCTAACTGACACAGATTCTACATCAGTGGACTCAGTCTACATTATAAATGTTTCTTATTAGACTTTTTTGAGCATGTGTAAAACAAATTAAAACTCTTTAGGGTGGAAACTGTATTTTGGATGTTTTGGTGTTGGTTAGGGTTAGGGCACATTATTCATGTGTTTGAGTCCAGAGCTGCAAAGAAGTTTGCTTTACTCATTAGTGAACAAGGATTGTTAAAGTTTAGAAAAATGTTTGTTATTAATACAGCAAGGGAGAAGCAGAGATTATATGTTTATGGTTCTGCATCAAAAGAAAATTCCCTTTATTTTTTGCTATTTTATTTGCATTGTTTCAGTTAAAAGATGTATTTTCTTGACAATCATTTTATATTTAACACATTGTACAGAAGAAATAGATGGATGAACGATAAACTTACTCATTACAGCCTTATTAAACGCATATTTTCACCATTTATCTCAGTTAGTTGCATGCAGCATGTCAGTTCAGACTAAGCATGACTGTATTCTCTGGATTTTTCCCCAGAACTTAAAGAAGTAAAACTATCATCGACATGGATTAAAATGTACTTTGCACGGTATCCACAAATGCATGGCTACCAAAAGGGAATCCTGAAGAGCATTAGGTTTGGCAGCAAATAACACAATTAGTCCGGTAGAGAAATTCAAGTTTCAACTGTTATTGGGTTAATGAGAACGTTGCAAAGGCCTCATTGTGCTGTAATGTGCAGAATAATTTCTATAAGGGACAAATAAATAGATATCATGGCGGATTTAAATTTTCAGAGGTCAAGTAGATGCTGTAATCATTTTTTGCCTTGTGAAAAAGCCGCAATGTTAATTAATTCTTAGCAAATAATATGAAAATGTGTCTATTAAAATGTAGAAAAATTGTTATAATCATGTAAAAAAAAAAAGGGAAGGTAAACTGTGAGGGGAATTACAGGAAGGATCTAGCTAAAATGCAGTTAATAAGAGAATGTAATGTTTTGGTGTTTGTTGAAATACTTAAATATAACACAATGATTGCAGTAAAAACATATGAGTTAACGCTTAAGAAAGTTCATTGATGGTTATAAACTTAAGTTATTCAAAGAACGTTTACTCTGGAATAGAGGGATGTGGTGTAATGTACTGTAATGTGCATGCTGTTGGGACTGTGATCACTAGGGGGCACTAGTGCCATGGGAGTTCTACTGTTATATCGGTGAGTTGAAGTAGAAAGTAAAAGTTCGCTGGACCTAAATAGCTGTGTCTCAGTGTTTAATTACATAGTAGAAAACCTACAGAAGCTCGTAGCGTCCTACAGAGACATAAGGAGACCAGACAACACAAAAGTTTCTTCCTGTTAAAAGGGAGTTTTCCTCTCCACTGTTACTAAATGCTTGCTTAGTATGAGGATTGCTGTAAAGTCACTGACACTAGTCAGTGACTCGATGCATTTGCTGGGTTCCTTATATAGGAAACTTTTTACTGGTTGGCTTAATGAACTGACCTGTATTGGAATGTTTACTGTGTGAAGTGCCTTGAGGCGACTCTTGTCGTGAATTGGCGCTATATAAATAAACTTGAATTTAATCTTTGTTAAAAATTTAAATATTCCACCTAAAACTGTCAGTGTTGTGCCGTCTTCAGGTAAAAACTATGCACTGCATTTGAATTTAATCTGCCATCACTATTGGCTAAGAGGTACACTTAGACGTTAGCTGTGTAATGATTAAATTTGCAGATTATTTAATGAACCATAAAATGTGAGATTCCATATGAAACATGAAATCAATCTTATGGATCTTTGGATAACTCAAACCAGAAGATTGGAACTTTTTATTGCAGGGATTATGTAACCACCTCGTATTAACTCAGAGACAAAAGAAAGAGAGTCAAGTTTTAGAAGTTTAAAGATTTATTACTAAACAATTTTAAACAAGAACTCTAAATTCTAAGTGATGAATGGATCTTGGTGTGAACGAGACGTGAGATGAATGGTGTATGTGTGAGTGATGTTGTCATCAGAACTCTCGTATCCGGAGAAGCAAGTCTGAGTGATGAAGTGATGTTTTGCTCTTAAGCTATGATCGGAGTTTCATAAACACATGAGACGCCATTTTGTCGCTCCATACATACCCTTAGGATGAGACCTCCGTACAGATCCAGACTGCCAGGTCCTCGGACCCCCTTTTGGTACCGGAGCCGATGAAACAGCGTCAGCAGTACGACAGACTAGTCTTTGGATTGTCTCCGGGTAAAAAGCGACAGTTGGTTGACAGCATCAGATGGACACGGAGGGTCAGTGAGTTCAGCTTTTATTCTGAAAGGAACCGTTGCTTGGTCGGTAGAGTGCAACAGATTTTATCCAGCTTGTTGGTTCTTTGCTTAAAAAGGAAGTCCGGGTGGCCGGTCCGATACTTCTCTTAGAATGCCGCAAACTGATCTAAGATGGTGTGGGACTGGTTTTATTAATCTGGATGTTTTGATTTATGGTCGAATCAAAGTTTGACAGATTTATAAACACCACAGAGACTATGCCACGCTTCAGAAAGGAAGGTTCTGATTGGATGAGAAAGATAAAATGTGTCATGCGTTTACATTACGTGGGTCAGGATGTCTAATGCAGCTAGATTAAATTCATACTACTTATTAAAACTTACTAATCATAACATTGCCATTTCACAGATTGGTTCACATCTTATTATTGGACTAACACTTTGTTTGATTAGCTTTATTAAAAATAGAAAGAGTTTGTCTTCTTTCTTCTCTTGAGCTGGAAAGGAGAAGTTTTAGAAGCAAGACAAGATGGCGCCGAGTATGGCTGCCTCGTCGCGAGCTCCACCAAGCAACAGCTGTTTTTTGTGTTTACTACTTTTTCTTTTTCTTTATTTTTTCACGAGTAGCACATGTATCCTTGTGTACGACCGACAAACCTTACTGGACATAAAAGACAGATTTTCTCATTGCTTCCCGGAGTTCAGGTCTTTCATCACGGACCCGCTGTTTGCAGATCCCCCATTCATCTCACCTGAGACTCCTTTGTTCTGGGCGCGTGGAGGCCGCAAGCGCCGACGCAGAGGGAGAAGATCTGGCGTTCTGGTTCGACTAAGACGGCGCACTAACAGACCACCATTACCCAGTTTACTACTAATGTGCAGTCCCTGGAGAACAAGCTGTGCGAGCTTCGGGCTCAGATCTCATTCCAGCGAGAGATGCGGGACTGCAGCGCGATCTGCCTCATAGAAACCTGGCTATCGGACAAAGTACCGGACACCGCAGTACAACTACCGGGGTTCTCCGTGCACCGCGCGGACAGGTCACAGGAGCTTACTGAGAAAAGCAGAGGTGGCGGTGTGTGTTTCATGATCAACAACAGCTGGTGCGATTATGCGAACGTGCACCCGGTCAAATCCTTCTACTCTCCGGACCTGGAGTACCTGATGATTAAGTGCCGGCCATTTTGGCTACCGAAAGAATTCACGGCGGTGATTATTACGGCTGTTACATTCCCCCACAAGCCGACACTGACCGAGCACTCAGAGAACTGTACAGCGCGATCAGTAATGAGGAAACCGTACACCCAGAGGCGGCGTTTATTACGATCGGGGACTTTAATAAGGGTAACCTGAAGAAAGTCTCACAAAAACTACACCAACACATCCATTTCAATACACGTGGAGACCGGCTACTCGACCACAGCTTCACCTCTTTCTGAGATGCGTACAAAGCCCTCCCCCGCGCCCCATTCGGCCAATGAGATCACCGCTCCATTCTGCTTATACCTGCCTACAGACAGAAGCTGAAACGGGAAGCTCCAACCCTGAGGGCGGTGCATCGTTGGTCAGACCAATCGGAGTCTGCGCTGCAGGATTGTTTTGATCGGGCGGACTGGGAAAGAGGATGTGTGGAGGTGCTTCAGGAGGGTGAACGCACGCAAAGGTACTGGTCCGGACGGGATTCCCAGCCGCGTCCTAAGGTCATGCGCGGGTCAGCTGGCTGGAGTGTTTACACACATCTTCAACCTTTCCCTCTCTCTGTCTGTAGTCCCAGCCTGCTTCAAAATGGCCACCATTGTCCCTGTACCCAAATCCTCCACCATCTCCACATTGAATGACTGGCGACCTGTAGCCCTGACCCCCATCGTGAGAAAATGCTTCGAGAAGTTGGTCAGGGACTTCATCTGCTCTGCACTGCCCGATTCACTGGACCCTCTACAGTTTGCATACCGCCACAACAGGTCCACTGATGATGCCATAGCCCTGACACTTCATGCTGCCCTGTCACACCTGGAGAAGAGGGACACGTATGTGAGAATGCTGTTTGTAGATTACAGTTCAGCATTCAACACCATTGTTCCCTCGAAGCTGGACAGGAAACTGCAGGATCTAGGACTGAGCAGCTCCCTCTGCAGCTGGATCCTTAACTTTCTGTCTGACAGACGCCAGGTGGTCAGACTGGGCAGCACCACCTCATCCCCCGTCACACTGAACACTGGTGCACCGCAGGGGTGTGTGCTGAGCCCTCTCCTGTACTCACTCTACACCTACGACTGCACGGCCACGAGAAACTCCAACATCATTGTGAAGTATGCGGACGACACCACAGTGGTGGATCTCATCACCAACAACGATGAGACGGCCTACAGGGAGGAGATCAGCGCCCTGACCCACTGGTGTCAGGACAACAGTCTCACCCTCAACGTCACAAAGACAAAGGAGATGATAGTGGACTTCCGGAGGAGCAGAGGAATACACACCCCCATCACCATCAACGGCGACGCTGTGGAGAGGGTGAGCAGCTTCCGTTTCCTTGGAGTTCATCTGGCAGAGGATCTTACGTGGTCAGTGCACACGGAAAATACAGCGAAGAAGGCACAGCAGCGCCTCTTCTTTCTCAGAAGACTGAAAAGATTTGGCATGAGCCACCGCATCCTCAGGACATTCTATCGCTGTGCCATTGAGAGCATCCTCACTGGATGCATCTCCGCCTGGTATGGCAACAGCACCGCTTACAACCGCAAAGCTCTCCAGAGAGTAGTGCGGTGTGCAGAAAGGATTATTGGAGGTGAGCTCCCTCCCTCCAGGACATCTATAAGAAGCGGTGCCTGAGGAAAGCGGGGAGGATCATCAAGGACTCAAGTCACCCCAGCCATAAACTGTTCAGACTAGTCCCATCAGGAAGGAGGTTCTGCAGCATCCGGTCCAGAACCAGCAGACTGAGGGACAGCTTTTTCCATCAGGCCATCAGACTGCTGAACACGGAGCAGACACCTCACCCTCATTACTGAAACTCCAACATTACACACTCCATACTGTACATTAATGCCACTGTTTTGCACATACCAACCTCTGTACATTTTATATCTCTTATCTTATTGTTTACTTTATTCATTTGTAAAACAGGTATATACACACTATACACACACAAACACACACACGCACACACGTGGAACAATATGATAAAAATAAAAATAAAAAAAATTAAAATAAAAAAATAATATACTTGCATAAACATTTACTAATGTATATACATTACAACTTATACATATTATTACTTAGATTAGCCATTTTTATATTTTGCTTGTTTTTACATTACTGTATTTTTTTACAACTCTGTTGCTGTGAAGCTCGCACACAAGAATTTCACTCGCATGTACTGTACCAGTGTACCTGCACATGTGACGTGACAATAAAAGTGATTTGATTTGATTTGATTTGAACAGTTTGTTCGTCCAGTTAGCTTAGCCTCAGCACGGCTATGGCTACTTCTCTCTGCTTCTCCAACTCCTATCTCTTGCTCTCTGTGTCAGATGTTTAGTTACTCCTCTGCCTCCTTTAGCGATAATGGTAAGTGTAATAAATGTAGCACTTTTGTAGCTTTGGAGGCGAGGGTGTCGGAATTGGAGTCCTGGCTCCGCGCTGTTGAAAAACCCGTAAACAGCCGTAGCTACTTAGCTAGTGCGGGGCTAACTAGCTCAGAACCACCCCATAGTGATCCTCCAGCAGAACCCGAGTAGCCGGGACCTCAGGCCGGCTGGGTGACGGTACGCAGGAAGCATAGAACCCAGCCCGTGGGCCACCACCAACCCGTCCACGTTTCTAATAGATTTTCCCCGCTCAGTGACGCACCCACTGACAAGCCGACTCTGATCATTGGCAGCTCCATAGTCAGAAACGTGGCATTAGAGGCTCCAGCAACCATGGTTAAATGTTTACCTGGGGCCAGAGTGGGCGACATTAAATCATATCTGAAACTGCTGGCTAAGGATAAGCGTAAATACAGTAAGATTGTTATTCACGCTGGTGGTAACGACACCCGGTTACGCCAATCGGAGGTCACTAAAATTAATGTTGCTTCGGTGTGTAAGTTTGCCAAAACGATGTCGAACTCCGTAATTTTCTCTGGCCCCCTGCCTGATCGGACCAGTGACGACATGTTTAGCCGCATGCTGTCCTTCAACCGCTGGTTGTCTAGGTGGTGTCCTGAAAACAACGTGGGCCACATTGATAACTGGAAAACTTTTTGGGGAAAACCTGGTCTGATGCGGAGAGACGGCATCAATCCCTCTTTGGATTGAGCAGCTCTTCTTTCTAGGAACATGGTCAGTTTTATTAGTCCTCCATGACAACCCAGGGTCCAGACCAGGAAGCAGAGTAGCAGTTTAACCCACCCCTCTGCAGCTTCTGTACTGTTACCCACCCACTAGCCCATAGAGACAGTGTCCTGCCCACGGCCAAAATCACACAGATTAAATATCAGGCTTAATAAAGCAAATCATGGAAATCTCATAAATATTAGAACAAATTCAACTGAGCAGAAACTAGAAAAATTAAATGTGGGTTGTTGAACATTAGATCCATTTTTTCTAAGACTTTGTTAGTTAATGACTTGATTTGTGATAATCAGATTTCTTTGCTCTCTCTCACAGAATCCTGGCTGCAGCAAGAGGACTATGTTAGCTTAAACGAGTCGACTCCTTCAAATTATTTAAATCATCATATTGCTCGAAGTACAGGGCAAGGAGGAGGAGTAGCAACCATTTTTCATTCGGACTTGTTAATCAGTCCCTTACAGATTAATAGTTACAGTTCGTTTGAACATCTTATTCTTTGTTTTCCTAATCCAGATTGCAAAACTGTAAAACCACTCTTGTTTGTAGTTTTAAATCGTCCACCAGGCCCTTACTCTGAGTTTTTGGATCAGATCTCTGATTTTTTATCTGATTTGGTGCTAAATACTGATAAGGTCATTGTAGTGGGGGATTTTAATATTCATGTGGACATTGAAAATGATAGCCTCAATGTAGCCTTTAGTAATATCTTAGACTCAATTGGTTTTACTCAAAGAATACATAGCTCCACCCACCCCTGCCATCATACATTAGACCTTGTGCTGACTTATGGCATTGAGTGTGAGGAAATAACGATCTTTCCACATAATCCAGTCCTCTCTGACCATTTTCTGATAACCTTTGAGTTTTTTATAACTGAGTTCTCGAGACATGAAAGTACATTTCACTATAGTCAGTCTCTATCTGACAACGCAATTGCATCTTTTAAATTAACTGTTCCATTTTTACTGTCCTCAGCATCTCAGAGGCATGTAGCAGAGGGCAATATTTTCATTTCTAGCCCCTCACAAATTGATGCCTTAGTTCATCATGTTAATTCCTCTTTACGTGTGGCATTAGATGATGTTGCCCATTTAAAAAGACGGTAATTAGGGACAGGAAGTTGGCTCCCTGGTTTAATTCTCATTTACGAGCCTTAAAACAAAACTCTAGGAAATTAGAGAGAACATGGTGCTCTACGCACCATGAGGAGGCCTACCTATCCTGGAAAAATAGTCTTGTGCTTTATAAAAATAAGCTTTGACAAACTAGAACTGCTTATTTCTCAGCACTAATTGAGGAGAATAAGCATAATCCTAAATTTCTTTTCAGTACAGTTGCTAAACTTACACAGAATCATTGCTCTGAGCCATCTATTCCCTTAGCCCTCAGCAGCAATGACTTCATGGGATTTTTTACGAGTAAAATTAATTCCATTAGAAACAAAATCTTTAGCATCCTCCCTAATGTGATTTCTTCTTCCTCAGTAAGTGAGGCAGCATCAGAGGTGACTGTAGAACCTCATCTGTGCTTGAACCATTTTGATCCAGTTGAGCTTTCAGAGTTATCAAAAATATTAGCTTCATCTAAACCTTCAACTTGCATTTTAGATCCAATCCCAACCAAATTATTTAAAGAAGCATTTCCTTTGGTTACTGCCCCCATTCTAAATATAATCAATCTATCCTTAGTAAATGGATATGTACCACAAGATTTTAAGGTTGCTGTAATCAAACCTTCACTTAAGAAGCCTTCTCTGGATCCAGATGACCCAAAGAATTATAGACCAATGTCTAACCTTCCATTTTTATCCAAAGTCCTGGAGAAATAGTGGCCATCCAAGTATGTCAGCATTTAAACACTAATGCTCTGTTAGAGGAATTTCAGTCTGGTTTTAGAGTATCACAGCACTGAAACTGCGTTAGTGAGAGTTACAAATGATATTCTCATGGCTTCAGATAATAATCTTGTTTCTGTTCTAGTCTTGATAGATCTCAGTGCTGCTTTTGACACAGTAGATCACAATGTTCTTGTAGAAAGACTTGAACGTGTTGTAGGGATCAAAGGAACAGCGCTAGGCTGGTTTAAATCCTACCTGTCTGACAGATTTCATTTTGTAAATGTACACGACAAATCGTCTTCATACTCCAGGGTTACTTTTGGAGTACCACAGGGTTCAGTGCTTGGACCAATTCTTTTTACTATGTATATGCTCCCAATTGGTAAAATCATTAGACAGCATGGGATAAACTTCCACTGTTATGCTGACGATACTCAGTTATATTTATCCATTAACCTTGATGAACCTAATCGGTTGGGTAGATTACAGGCTTGTCTTGAGGACATAAAAAATTGGATGACTCTGAACTTTTTGCTTTTAAATCAAGACAAGACGGAAGTTCTCATCTTTGGACCAGAAATCCAGAAAAGGAAATTGCTTAGTCAATCACCTGACCTGAATGGCATTACATTATTCTCCGAGAACAAAGTAAGGAACCTTGGTGTTATCTTTGACCAGGACATGTCATTCAAATCCCAGGTTAAACAGGTTTGTAAGATTTCCTTTTTCCACCTTCAGAATATTGCTAAGATTAGAAGCATCCTTTCCAGGAGTGATGCTGAAAAACTAGTTCATGCATTTATTACATCAAGACTGGATTACTGTAATTCATTAATCTCAGGAAGTCCACAGAATGTAGTTAAAAGTCTTCAGCTTGTCAAAAATGCTGCAGCTAGAGTTCTGATGAGAATTAAAAAGAGAGATCATATCTCTCCTGTCTTAGCTTCCCTACATTGGCTACCTGTTAAATTCAGAATAGATTTTAAGATCCTTCTTCTCACATATAAAGCTCTTAATAATCAAGCTCCATCATACATCAGTGATCTGATTGTTCCATACGTTCCTAACCGAGCACTTCGCTCTCAGACTGCAGGTTTACTGGTGGTTCCCAGAATATCTAAAATTAGGATAGGAGGCAGAACTTTTAGTTATCAGGGTCCTCTCCTGTGGAACCAGCTCCCAGCTTTAGTCCGTGTGGCAGACACCTTGTCTACTTTTAAGACTAGGCTTAAAACATTTTTATTTGATAGGGCCTATGGTTAAAATCTGATGTTAGCCTAGATCTGGACAAGTGGGGGAGTAGAGGGAGGTGGAGTGTACAGTCGGTAAAGACGGCTCTCCCTTGCCCTGCCTCCAACATGCCTCCATCTAAATAGGATAGATTATCCAGAGTTATCTCTGTAGTTATGCTGCTATAGGCTTAGACTGCTGGAGGATACATAGACCACTTTCACACTCTACTACTTTCTTCTACAATCTGCTCTTTAACTGTATTATTTCCTGCTATTTCAGCTGTTAACTTTATTTTCTCTCTAAGTGTTTTTCTCCCCAGAAGAAGCTACAATGATGTTCTGCTGAGCTGCGGTGGCCTCATGGAGGGGGCCATCGTCTAGCACACTGGTGCTAGCCACTTAAACATTCTCCCTCTCCTGACAATAACTTTTTGCTTTCCTTGACGTTGGATGTGCTACTGCTAGTTTATCCATTTAATTATAGATCCACTAGGATAAATACAATAAAGTTTATCTCTCACCAAATAGAATATTTACTAAGAAATCACAATATAACTATAGATACATTACATTGTATTGTGTGTGTGTGTGTGTGTGTGTGTGTGTGTGTGTGTGTGTGTGTCTTCTCGATCCCCAGTGAGTCGTGGAGGATGGCCGCTTTTACTGAGCCAGGATTCTCTGGAGGTTTCTTCCCGTTAAAAGGGAGTTTTCCTCTCCACTGTCGCTTTATGCTTGCTTAGTATGAGGATTGCTGTATAGTCACTGACACTAGTCAGTGACTTGATGCAATTTGCTGGGTTCCTTATATAGGAAACATTATTTCTGATTGGCTTAATGAACTGACCTGAATTGGAATGTTTATCATGTGAAGTTTCTTGAGACGACTCGTGATTTGGCACTATATAAATAAAATTGAATTGAATTCATCACGTTACAGCTGGTAGCCTAAATTATGTTGTCAAAATGTTGTGAGCCCTGTGTGTGTATTAGCAGCTCCGCCCTCTCGGTCGGGCAAGCAACAGCATTTGTTGCATTTTTCAAACAGGAAGTGAGAGTGGAGTGAGATTCTGGTAGGGGGTGACTTGCTTGATCTTTAAAGAGCAAGTCAGCCCAATTGACAACAAAAGTCAAACGAAACTGTCAGAAGGTAAAGATAAACCTTTTCTGTGTTTCAAAAAAGAACGAAAACTGGAAATAGAAGTAAAACACAGAAATACACGTACCAAAGACATTTATTTACTCATTCACTGCCATTGATGACAAAAGTCGTCATTTTAAATCCAAATTTTGCAAATTGCTGGCAGCAAAGGGCTTTACTGACCAGGAACGTCTGGCAGTGAATGAGTTAATAAACACAAATGTAATGAACACATGCACCATAAACACTGAACAAAGGCGCAATGAACATGCTTAAAAAACAATTTATTAACTCATTCACTGCCATTGACGACAAAAGTCGTCATTTTAAATCCAAACTTTGAAAATTGCTGGCAGCAAAGGGCTTTACTAACCAGGAATGTCTGGCAGTGAATGAGTTAATAAACACGAATGTAATGAACACATGCACCATAAACACTGAACAAAGGCATAATGAACAGGCTTAAAAAAACTATTTGTTAACTCATTCACTGCCATTGACGGCAAAAGTCGTCATTTTAAATCCAAATTTTGAAAATTGCTGGCAGCAAAGGGCTTTACTGACCAGGAACGTCTGGCAGTGAATGAGTTAATAAACACAAATGTAATGAACACATGCACCATAAACACTGAACAAAGGCGCAATGAACATGCTTAAAAAACAATTTATTAACTCATTCACTGCCATTGACGACAAAAGTCGTCATTTTAAATCCAAACTTTGAAAATTGCTGGCAGCAGAGGGCTTTACTAACCAGGAACGTCTGGCAGTGAATGAGTTAATAAACACGAATGTAATGAACACATGCGCCATAAACACTGAACAAAGGCGTAATGAACAGGCTTAAAAAAACTATTTATTAACTCATTCACTGCCATTGACGGCAAAAGTCGGCATTTTAAATCCAAACTTTGAAAATTGCTGGCAGCAAAGGGCTTTACTGACCAGGAAACGTCTGGCAGTGAATTAATAAACACGAATTTAATGAACACATGTGCGATGAACACTGAACAAAGGCGCAATGAACATGCTTAAAAAACAATTTATTAACTCATTCACTGCCATTGACGACAAAAGTCGTCATTTTAAATCCAGATTTTGAAAATTGCTGGCAGAAAACACCTTTATTGGTCAGGAAACATCTGGCAGTGAATGAGTTAATAAACACGAATGTAATGAACACATGAGCCATAAACACTGAAGAAAGGCGCAATGAAGATGCTTAAAAAACTATGTATTAACTCATTCACTGCCATTGACGACAAAAGTCGTCATTTTAAATCCAAATTTTGAAAATTGCTGGCAGCAAAGGGCTGACCAGGAATGTCTGGTAGTGAATGAGTTAATAAACACGAATGTAATGAACACATGCACCATAAACACTGAACAAAGGTGCAATGAACATGCTTAAAAACTATTTATTAACTCATTCACTGCCATTGACGACAAAAGTCGGCATTTTAAATCCAAACTTTGAAAATTGCTGGGCCGAAAACGCCTTTATTGGTCAGGAAACGTCTGGCAGTGAATGAGCTAATAAACACGAATGTAATGAACACATGCGCCATAAACACTGAACAAAGGCGAAAAGAACATACTTAAAAAAGAATTTATTAACTCATTCACTGCCATTGACGACAAAAGTTCATGTTCCTGGGCAGAGGTGAGTCACACCTTCTCCCTCACCAGACTCTAACTTAATTCTCCACAGGTGAGGAGCAGGGGGAGCGGCAGCTGCAGGAGATTTCCCAATCAGGGACGCGGGTTCAAAAGGAGGATGGAGACACATCACTTTGCCGGATGATTGCACCAGTTTAGGTCGCACCAGCCACTCGACTCTGAACTTTGATCTTGTTAATTCGTGTTTTGACTCGCCTTCGACTAGTGGATTTATGACCTTGGATTGTATTTTGGATTTGGAATTGGATTATCCCTTTCGCCTGTTTTTGTCTCGCTCAGGATCATCTCATCATCTACTCACCCTCGCTGTCTTCGTTTTCTGGAACATACTCATCACGTCCCATCCTCCTCCGCCGTTCCTGTTTGGCTTTCCCTCTGCTACCTCACCCCTCCTGGATCTCTCATCCTCTGCCCAGCGTCCTCCCCGGCTTCCCCTCCTCTCCTGATTAACCTGAGCACCTCAGAGACTCGAGCCATATTGCTCATCCCACAGGACTTCCCTGTGCGGTTTCAGTTCCCGTTTTTATAATAAAGACATTTTACTTTACTGCTTTGGACTACGTGTGCTGATTCTGCATGTCTTGGGTTAGACACTTACCTCGAGCCATGACAAAAAGTCCTCATTTTAAATACAGATTTTGAAAATTGCTGGCAGCAAAGGGCTGGCCAGGAACGTCTGGTAGTGAATGAGTTTATAAACACGAATGTAATGAACACATGTGCCATAAACACTGAACAAAGGTGCAATGAACATGCTTAAAAAACTATTTATTAACTCATTCACTGCCATTGACGACAAAAGTCATCATTTTAAATCCAAATTTTGAAAATTGCTGGCAGCAAAGGGCTTTACTGATCAGGAACGTCTGGCAGTGAATGAGTTAATAAACACAAATGTAATAAACACATGTGCCATAAACACTGAAGAAAGGCGCAATGAACATGCTTAAAAAACTATTTATTAACTCATTTACTGCCATTGACGACAAAAGTCATCATTTTAAATCCAAATTTTGAAAATTGCTGGCAGCAAAGGGTTTTACTGATCAGGAAACGTCTGGAAGTGAATGAGTTAATAAACACAAATGTAATGAACACATGCGCCATAAACACTGAACAAAGGCGCAATGAACATGCTTAAAAAAACAATTTATTAACTCATTCACTGCCATTGACGACAAAAGTCGTCATTTTAAATCCAAATTTTAAAAATTGCTGGCAGCAAAGGGCTTTAATGATCAGGAAACTTCTGGTAGTGAATGAGTTAATAAACACAAATGTAATGAACACATGCGCCATAAACACTGAACAAAAGCACAATGAACATGCTTAAAAAAACTATTTATTAACTCATTCACTGCCATTGATGACAAAAGGCTCCATTTTAAATCCAAACATTGAAAATTGCTGGCAGAAAACGCCTTTTATGGTCAGGAAACTTCTGGAAGTGAATGAGTTAATAAACACGAATGTAATGAACACATGCACCATAAACACTGAACAAAGGCGCAATGAACATGCTTAAAAAAACAATTTATTAACTCATTCACTGCCATTGACGACAAAAGTCGTCATTTTAAATACAAATTTTGAAAATTGCTGCAGCAAAGGGCTTTACTGATCAGGAAACGTCTGGAAGTGAATGAGTTAATAAACACAAATGTAATGAACACATGCGCCATAAACACTGAACAAAAGCACAATGAACATGCTTAAAAAAACTATTTATTAACTCATTCACTGCCATTGATGACAAAAGGCTCCATTTTAAATCCAAACATTGAAAATTGCTGGCAGAAAACGCCTTTTATGGTCAGGAAACTTCTGGAAGTGAATGAGTTAATAAACACGAATGTAATGAACACATGCACCATAAACACTGAACAAAGGCGCAATGAACATGCTTAAAAAAACAATTTATTAACTCATTCACTGCCATTGACGACAAAAGTCGTCATTTTAAATACAAATTTTGAAAATTGCTGCAGCAAAGGGCTTTACTGATCAGGAAACGTCTGGAAGTGAATGAGTTAATAAACACAAATGTAATGAACACATGCGCCATAAACACTGAACAAAAGCACAATGAACATGCTTGAAAAAACTATTTATTAACTCATTCACTGCCATTGACGACAAAAGTCGTCATTTTAAATCCAAATTTTGAAGATTGCTGGCAGCAAAGGGCTTTACTGACCAGGAACGTCTGGCAGAAAATGAGTTAATAAACACGAATGTAATGAACACATGCGCCATAAACACTGAACAAAGGCGCAATGAACATGCTTAAAACACTATTTATTAACTCATTCACTGCCATTGACGAAAAAAGTCGTCATTTTAAATCCAGATTTTGAAAACTGCTGGCAGCAAAGGGCTTTACTGACCAGGAAGGTCTGGTAGTGAATGAGTTAATAAACACAAATGTAATGAACACATGCGCCATAAACACTGAACAAAGGCGCAATGAACATGCTTAAAAAACTATTTATTAACTCATTCACTGCCACTGACGACAAAAGTCGTCATTTTAAATCCAAATTTTGAAGATTGCTGGCAGCAAAGGGCTTTACTGATCAGGAAACGTCTGGAAGTGAATGAGTTAATAAACACAAATGTAATGAACACATGCGCCATAAACACTGAACAAAAGCACAATGAACATGCTTAAAAAAACTATTTATTAACTCATTCACTGCCATTGACGACAAAAGTCGTCATTTTAAATCCAAATTTTGAAGATTGCTGGCAGCAAAGGGCTTTACTGATCAGGAAACGTCTGGAAGTGAATGAGTTAATAAACACAAATGTAATGAACACATGCGCCATAAACACTGAACAAAAGCACAATGAACATGCTTGAAAAAACTATTTATTAACTCATTCACTGCCATTGACGACAAAAGTCGTCATTTTAAATCCAAATTTTGAAGATTGCTGGCAGCAAAGGGCTTTACTGATCAGGAAACGTCTGGTAGTGAATGAGTTAATAAACACGAATGTAATGAACACATGCACCATAAACACTGAACAAAGGCGCAATGAACATGCTTAAAAAAACTATTTATTAACTCATTCACTGCCATTGATGACAAAAGGCTCCATTTTAAATCCAAACTTTGAAAATTGCTGGCAGAAAACGCCTTTTATGGTCAGGAAACATCTGGCAGTGAATGAGTTAATAAACACGAATGTAATGAACACATGAGCAATAAACACTGAAGAAAGGCGCAATGAACATGCTTAAAAAACTATTTATTAACTCATTAACTCTCATTGACGACAAAAGTCGTCATTTTAAATCCAAATTTTGAAGATTGCTGGCAGCAAAGGGCTTTACTGACCAGGAATGTCTGGTAGTGAATGAGTTAATAAACACGAATGTAATGACCACATGAGCCATAAACACTGAACAAAGGTGCAATGAACATGCTTAAAAACTATTTATTAACTCATTCACTGCCATTGACGACAAAAGTCGTCATTTTAAATCCAAATTTTGAACATTGCTGGCAGCAAAGGGCTGACCAGGAACGTCTGGCAGAAAATGAGTTAATAAACACGAATGTAATGAACACATGCGCCATAAACACTGAAAAAAGGCGCAATGAACATGCTTAAAACACTATTTATTAACTCATTCACTGCCATTGACGAAAAAAGTCGTCATTTTAAATCCAGATTTTGAAAACTGCTGGCAGCAAAGGGCTTTACTGACCAGGAAGGTCTGGTAGTGAATGAGTTAATAAACACAAATGTAATGAACACATGCGCCATAAACACTGAACAAAGGCGCAATGAACATGCTTAAAAAACTATTTATTAACTCATTCACTGCCACTGACAACAAAAGTCGTCATTTTAAATCCAGATTTTGAAAATTGCTGGCAGCAAAGGGCTTTACTGATCAGGAAGGTCTGGTAGTGAATGAGTTAATAAACACGAATGTAATGAACACATGCACCATAAACACTGAACAAAGGTGCAATGAACATGCTTAAAAAACAATGTATTAACTCATTCACTGCCATTGACGACCAAAGTCGGCATTTTAAATCCAAACTTTGAACATTGCTGGCAGCAAAGGGCTGACCAGGAACGTCTGGCAGAAAATGAGTTAATAAACACGAATGTAATGAACACATGCGCCATAAACACTGAACAAAGGCGCAATGAACATGCTTAAAACACTATTTATTAACTCATTCACTGCCATTGACGAAAAAAGTCGTCATTTTAAATCCAGATTTTGAAAATTGCTGGCAGCAAAGGGCTTTACTGACCAGGAAGGTCTGGTAGTGAATGAGTTAATAAACACAAATGTAATGAACACATGCGCCATAAACACTGAACAAAGGCGCAATGAACATGCTTAAAAAACTGTTTATTAACTCATTCACTGCCACTGACGACAAAAGTCATCATTTTAAATCCAAATTTTGAAAACTGCTGGCAGCAAAGGGCTGACCAGGAACGTCTGGTAGTGAATGAGTTAATAAACACGAATGTAATGAACACATGCTTAAAAAACAATTTATTAACTCATTCACTGCCATTGACGACAAAAGTCGTCATTTTAAATACAAACTTTGAAAATTGCTAGCAGCAAATGGTTTTACTGATCAGGAAACGTCTGGTAGTGAATGAGTTAATAAACACGAATGTAATGAACACATGCTTATAAAACAATTTATTAACTCATTCACTGCCATTGATGACAAAAGGGTCCATTTTAAATCCAAACTTTGAAAATTGCTGGCAGAAAACGCCTTTTATGGTCAGGAAACATCTGGCAGTGAATGAGTTAATAAACACGAATGTAATGAACACATGAGCAATAAACACTGAAGAAAGGCGCAATGAACATGCTTAAAAAACAATTTATTAACTCATTCACTGCCATTGACGATAAAAGTCGTCATTTTAAATCCAAACTTTGAAAATCGCTGTCAGAAAACGTCTTTTTTGGTCAGGAAACATCTGGCAATGAATGAGTTAATAAACACGAATGTAATGACCACATGAGCCATAAACACTGAAGAAAGGCGCAATGAACATGCTTAAAAAACAATTTATTAACTCATTCACTGCCATTGACGATAAAAGTCGTCATTTTAAATCCAAACTTTGAAAATCGCTGGCAGAAAACGTCTTTTTTGGTCAGGAAACATCTGGAAATGAATGAGTTAATAAACACGAATGTAATGAACACATGCACCATAAACACTGAACAAAGGTGCAATGAACATGCTTAAAAACTATTTATTAACTCATTCACTGCCATTGACGACAAAAGTCGTCATTTTAAATCCAAATTTTGAACATTGCTGGCAGCATAGGGCTGACCAGGAACGTCTGGCAGAAAATGAGTTAATAAACACGAATGTAATGAACACATGCGCCATAAACACTGAACAAAGGTGCAATGAACATGCTTAAAAAACTATTTATTAACTCATTCACTGCCATTGACGAAAAAAGTCGTCATTTTAAATCCAGATTTTGAAAACTGCTGGCAGCAAAGGGATGACCAGGAAGGTCTGATAGTGAATGAGTTAATAAACACAAATGTAATGAACACATGCGCTATAAACACTGAACAAAGGCGCAATGAACATGCTTAAAAAACAATGTATTAACTCATTCACTGCCATTGACGACCAAAGTCGGCATTTTAAATCCAAACTTTGAAAATTGCAGGCAGAAAACACCTTTATTGGTCAGGAAACGTCTGGCAGTGAATGAGTTAATAAACGCGAATGTAATGAACACATGCGCCATAAACACTGAACAAAGGCGCAATGAACATGCTTAAAAAACTATTTATTAACTCATTCACTGCCATTGACGACAAAAGTCATCATTTTAAATCCAAATTTTGAAAATTGCTGGCAGCAAAGGGATGACCAGGAACGTCTGGTAGTGAATGAGTTAATAAACACGAATGTAATGAACACGTGATTAAAAAACAATTTATTAACTCATTCACTGCCATTGACGACAAAAGTCGTCATTTTAAATCCAAATTTTGAAAATTGCTGGCAGCAAAGGGCTTTACTGACCAGGAAACGTCTGGTAGTGAATGAGTTAATAAACACGAATGTAATGAACACATGCGCCATAAACACTGAACAAAGGCGCAATGAACATGCTTAAAAAACAATGTATTAACTCATTCACTGCCATTGACGACCAAAGTCGGCATTTTAAATCCAAACTTTGAAAATTGCAGGCAGAAAACACCTTTATTGGTCAGGAAACGTCTGGCAGTGAATGAGTTAATAAACGCGAATGTAATGAACACATGCGCCATAAACACTGAATAAAGGCGCAATGAACATGCTTAAAAAACTATTTATTAACTCATTCACTGCCATTGACGACAAAAGTCATCATTTTAAATCCAAATTTTGAAAATTGCTGGCAGCAAAGGGATGACCAGGAACGTCTGGTAGTGAATGAGTTAATAAACACGAATGTAATGAACACGTGATTAAAAAACAATTTATTAACTCATTCACTGCCATTGACGACAAAATTCGTCATTTTAAATCCAAATTTTAAAAATTGCTGGCAGCAAAGGGCTTTACTGACCAGGAACGTCTGGCAGTGAATGAGTTAATAAACACAAATGTAATTAAAGCTGCAAGCAGCGTCGTTCGGCCCTCGCAGCTCTGCGCCGCTCCGGCCTCGCTGGCAGCCCGGGGCACCAGGGCACGTCCGCGGAACAGAAACGTCGACCACCCCAAAACCAGAAACCGCAAGCGATCACCTCATCCGCATCTCACCCTGACTCAGCATCCCCTCTGAGCACACCATTATATTACACGTCTCACAACTAGGGCATACTCTACCTTTACGACTCTGGTGGTGTGATGACACAGACCAACTGTAATGCTTTTCTGACCACGCTGTTTGAAGTTATTGTAGGTTAAACTTATCTTGGTGCACTGGAAAGCTTTCAGATCTTGACAAATATGGGCATTTCACCATAAAACAATAGACTTCCTGTAGTAGGGGGCGGGACTTAGGGGATGTCAGCTGTCCACATTGTCATTATCTTTAGATGTGGTCAGTGATCACACAGACAAAGTTTGATATAGATCTGATCATGCACATGGGAGTTATTGTCAAGAAATGTAATGGCGAAAGGTCAAAGTTTGAGGCTTAGCCACGCCCACACCTTTCAACTTTTGAAAAATCAGACGGTTGAATTTTTTTCCCTATGTCTTAAGAGGATATAGCAGAAGTTTGAAGGCAATTGGTGAAAAGGACGATGGGGCATAATACTCCAAACAATGCCTGCGAAAACCACTAAATCGAGTACTTGGACCAAAACGGCCGACTTCCTGTACGACTTTGCACTTGGCTCCAAGAGACTTTTTTGTAGGTCCTTAGACACCACATGAGTGTACCAAATTTCGTAATCCTCAGTCAAAGCATAGCTTGGGGCTATTAGTTTAAATGGTCCTAGGGGGCGCTATTTCAGAAGTTAGGCCACGCCCACAAATTTCAGATGTCTATGTCGCTTGGGGGTCAGACTAGGATCACGCACCAGAAGTTTCGTAGCAATATCACGATAACTGAAGAAATGAGAGGCAAACATACTTCCATGGCGTGATGGCGATTTTCGCCATGCTCCTGAAGCCCCGCCTTTTTTTGAAACCTGCCAGTACTGGATACCAAGTGACCTCAAGTTGTCTACTGCTGTTTGCCAGAGATTCCTGCTGATTGGGTAAAAGGAGTCCAGTAGGGAGCTGTGAAAAAAAGAGTGGCGTGGCGACAGGTCAAAGTTTGAGGCTTAGCCACGCCCACACCGTTAAACTTTTGAAAAATCCGACGGTTGAATTTTTTCCTCTTTGTCTTAAGAGTATATAGCAGACGTTTCAAGGAGATTGGTGAAAAGGGCGACGGAGCATCACTCTCCAAACAACGTGTGCGAAAACCACTAATTCGAGTACTTGGACCAAAATGGCCGACTTCCTGTGCGACTTTGTGCTTGGCTCCAAGAGACTTTTTTGTAGGTCCTGAGACACCACATTAGTGTACCAAATTTCGTAATCCTCAGTCAAAGCATGGCTTGGGGCTGACAGTTTTAATGGCTCTAGGGGGCGCTATTTAAGAAAATAGGCCACGCCCACAAACTTCAGCTGTCTATTTCTCTTGGGGCTCAGACTAGGATCTCTCACCAGAAGTTTCGTAGCGATATCACCAAAACTGAAGAAATGAGAGGCAAACGTATTTCCTTGGCGTGATGGCGATTTTCGCCATGCTCCCAAAGCCCCGCCTTTTTTCGAAACCTAACTGTACTGGATACCAAGTGACCTCAACTTGTCTACTGCTATTTGCCAGAGATTCCTATTGATTGGGTAAAAGGAGTCCAATAGGGAGATGTGAAAAAAAAGAGTGGCGTGGCGAAAGGTCAAAGTTTGAGGCTTAGCCACGCCCACACCTTTCAACTTTTGAAAAATCCGACGGTTGAATTTTTTTCCCCTTCGTCTTAAGAGTATATAGCAGAAGTGTGAAAGTGATTGGTGAAAAAAGCAACGGAGCATCACTCTCCAAACAACGTGTGCGAAAACCACTAAATTGCGTACTTGGACCAAAATGGCCGACTTCCTGTGCGACTTTGCGCTTGGCTCCAAGAGACTTTTTTGTAGGTCCTGAGACACCACATTAGTGTACCAAATTTCGTAATCCTCAGTCAAAGCATAGCTTGGGGCTATTAGTTTAAATGGTCCTAGGGGGCGCTATTTAAGAAAATAGGCCACGCCCACAAATTTCAGATATCTATGTCGCTTGGGGGTCAGACTAGGATCACGCACCAGAAGTTTCGTAGCAATATCACGATAACTGAAGAAATGAGAGGCAAACATACTTCCATGGCGTGATGGCGATTTTCGCCATGCTCCTGAAGCCCCGCCTTTTTTTGAAACCTGCCAGTACTGGATACCAAGTGACCTCAAGTTGTCTACTGCTGTTTACCAGAGATCCCTGCTGATTGGGTAAAAGGAGTCCAGTAGGGAGCTGTGAAAAAATGAGTGGCGTGGCGACAGGTCAAAGTTTGAGGCTTAGCCACGCCCACACCGTTAAACTTTTGAAAAATCCGACGGTTGAATTTTTTCCTCTTTGTCTTAAGAGTATATAGCAGACGTTTCAAGGAGATTGGTGAAAAGGGCGACGGAGCATCACTCTCCAAACAAGGTGTGCGAAAACCAGTAAATCGCGTACTTGGACCAAAATGGCCGACTTCCTGTGCGACTTTGCACTTGGGTCCAAGAGACTTTTTTGTAGGTCCTGAGACACCACATTAGTGTACCAAATTTCGTAATCCTCAGTCAAAGCATGGCTTGGGGCTGACAGTTTTAATCGTCCTAGGGGGCGCTATTTCAGAAAATAGGCCACGCCCACCGGATGTTCACATCAGATCTTTTAGGGGGCCAGACTAGGATCACTCACAAGAAGTTTCGTGATGATATCTTTAGAAATGACGAAATGGGAGGCAAACGTAAGGCCACGGCGGTACGCCTGACTTCGCCGCGCCGCCACAGCCCCGCCCTCTGCCGAAAACTCACATAATGTGACACCAAGCAACCCCCACTTGTCTTGAGTTACCAGCTACAAATTTGTGGTGATTTAGTGAAATGGGGCAATTTGGGACCTTTAACAGTAAAACTTAACCTTTTTGGTCCTGAGGGGGCGGGGCTTGTGTGATGTCATCATGTGACCATTCAATTTACTTTGTGAGGTGATGACGAATGACCACAGAAAGTTTGGTAACTCTATTCCATTCAGTTATGAAGTTATAGCAATTTAAAAATTTTTGGCGAGTAGTCAAACTTCGAGGCCTGGCCCCGCCCCTTCAGTATTTACGAAAAGTCAATTTTATTGTCTCATTTTGTTCGCCCATCTCTTCTGAGCAATTTTACAGAATTTTTGAGATGATCGTGCAAAAAATGATCGAGCAATCCAATCAGAAACGGACCCTAAAAACGGCCAAAACGGCAAAAAATCGCCATTTCAACCCAAAATGGCCGACTTCCTGTTTGATATTGACCATGCTTGCAAGAGACTTTTCTGTGCGGACTATTGAGTACTATAAGTGTACCAAATTTCATAACGGTACGATAAACTAAGCTTTATGGAGAGGGGTTTTTTTCATTTTCTAGGGGGCGCTGTTCAGCCATTTTCTTTGCGATTTTTTTGGGACCTTTAAAATATCAAATTTTTCACCAGGCCTGACAAGTATGCAAAATATTGTGAGTTTTGGGGTATGTTAAGGTCCCCAAAAAGCCAGTCAAAGCGGCACCGGAATAATAAATAAAAATTAAAGCTGCAAGCAGCGTCGTTCGGCCCTCGCAGCTCCGCGCCGCTCCGGTCTGCCGTCGCACCAGTGCACGTCTGACAGAACAGAAACGTCAACCACCCCGACACCAGAAACCGCGAATGGCCTCCTAGTCTGCACCTCACCCTGACTCAGCATCCCCTCTGAGCTCACCATTAAATTGAATATTAAGATTACGGCGTTACGCCAGAATTCGCCATGGCATCAAAGCCCCTCCCTTTCTGGAAAGCTATCAGATCTGAATGGTCATTACAGCATCATGAAGACAGTGCATGACCTTAGGGTCATGTTGACTAAATTAGAGGGGACAAATATGGGCATTTCAGCATAAAAAATAAATTCCTGTAGTCAGGGGGCGGGGCTTAGGTGATGTCAGCTGTCCACATTGTCATTGTTTACAGATATGGTCAATGATCACACAGACAAAGTTCGAAAAAGATCTGATCATGCACATGGGAGTTATTAAGTCAAGTAAAGTAATGGCGAAAGGTCAACGTTTGAGGCTTAGCCACGCCCACACCTTTCAACTTTTGAAAAATCCGACGGTTGAATTTTTTCCCCTATGTCTTAAGAGTGTATTGCAGAAGTTTGAAGGTGATTGGTGAAAAGGGCGACGGAGCATCACTCTCCAAACAATGTGTGCGAAAACCACTAAATCACGTACTTGCACCAAAATGGCCGACTTCCTGTGCGACTTTACGCTTGGCTCCAAGAGACTTTTTTGTAGGTCCTGAGACCCCACATTAGTGTACCAAATTTCGTAATCCTCAGTCAAAGCATGGCTTGGGGCTGAAAGTTTTAATGGCTCTAGGGGGCGCTATTTAAGAATATAGGCCACGCCCACAAACTTCAGCTGTCTATTTCTCTTGGAGCTCAGACTAGGATCACTCACCAGAAGTTTCGTAGCAATATCACGATAACTGAAGAAATGAGACAAACGTATTTCCATGGCGTGATGGCGATTTTCGCCATGGTCCCAAAGCCCCGCCTTTTTTCAAAACCTGCCAGTACTGGAGACCAAGTAACCTCAACTTGTCTACTGCTGTTTGCCACAGAATCCTGGTGATTGGGTAAAAGGAGTCCAGTAGGGAGCTGTGAAAAAAAGAGTAGCGTGGCGACAGGTCAAAGTTTGAGGCTTAGCCACGCCCACACCTTTCAACTTTTGAAAAATCCGACGGTTAAATTTTTTCCCCTATGTCTTAAGGGTATATAGCAGAAGTTTGAAGGAGATTGGTGAAAAGGGCGACGGAGCATCACTCTCCAAACAACGTGTGCGAAAACCACTAAATCGCGTACTTGATCCAAAATGGCCGACTTCCTGTGCGACTTTGAACTTGACTCCAAGAGACTTTTTTGTAGGTCCTGAGACACCACATTAGTGTACCAAATTTCGTAATCCTCAGTCAAAGCATGGCTTGGGGCTAATAGTTTAAATGGTCCTAGGGGGCGCTATTTCAAAACATAGGCCACGCCCACAAAATTCAGCTGTCTATTTCTCTTGGAGCTCAGACTAGGATCACTCACCAGAAGTTTCGTAGCAATATCACGATAACTGAAGAAATGAGAGACAAACGTATTTCCATGGCGTGATGGCGATTTTCGCCATGGTCCCAAAGCCCCGCCTTTTTTCAAAACCTGCCAGTACTGGAGACCAAGTAACCTCAACTTGTCTACTGCTGTTTGCCACAGAATCCTGGTGATTGGGTAAAA
Source organism: Nothobranchius furzeri (assembly GCF_043380555.1). NCBI lineage: Eukaryota > Metazoa > Chordata > Actinopteri > Cyprinodontiformes > Nothobranchiidae > Nothobranchius > Nothobranchius furzeri. Next base: position 83,428,539 of record NC_091743.1, read on the forward strand.
GGAGTCCAGTAGGGAGCTGTGAAAAAAAGAGTAGCGTGGCGACAGGTCAAAGTTTGAGGCTTAGCCACGCCCACACCTTTCAACTTTTGAAAAATCCGACGGTTGAATTTTTTCCCCTATGTCTTAAGGGTATATAGCAGAAGTTTGAAGGAGATTGGTGAAAAGGGCGACGGAGCATCACTCTCCAAACAACGTGTGCGAAAACCACTAAATCGCGTACTTGATCCAAAATGGCCGACTTCCTGTGCGACTTTGAACTTGACTCCAAGAGACTTTTTTGTAGGTCCTGAGACACCACATTAGTGTACCAAATTTCGTAATCCTCAGTCAAAGCATGGCTTGGGGCTAATAGTTTTAATGGTCCTAGGGGGCGCTATTTCAGAAAATAGGCCACGCCCACCAGATGTTCACATCAGATCTTTTGGGGGGCCGGACTAGGATCACTCACAAGAAGTTTCGTGACGATATCTTTGGAAATGACGAAATGGGAGGCAAACGTAAGGCCAAGGCGGTACGCCTGAATTCGCCGCGCCACCACAGCCCCGCCCTCTGCCGAAAACTCCCATACAGTGACGCCAAGCAACCCCCACTTGTCTTGAGTTACCAGCTACAAATTTGTGGTGATTAAGTGAAATGGGGCAATTTGGGACCTTTCACAGTAAAACTTGATCTTTTTGGTCCTGAGGGGGCGGGGCTTGTGTGATGTCATCATCCGACCTTTCAATTTACTTTGTGGGTGGATGACGAATGACCACAGAAAGTTTGGTAACTCTATTCCATTCAGTTATGAAGTTATAGCAATTTAAATATTTTTGGCGAGTAGTCAAACTTCGAGGCCTGGCTCCGCCCCTTCAACATATACGAAAACTCAGAATCCTTATCTCATTTTGTTCGCCCATCCCTTCTGAGCAATTTTACACAATTTTTGAGACGATCGTGCGAAAAATGATCGAGCAATCCAATCAGAAACGGACCCTAAAAACGGCAAAAACGGCAAAAAATCGCCATTTCAACCCAAAATGGCCGACTTCCTGTTTGATATTGACCATGGTTGCAAGAGACTTTTCTGTGCGGACTGTTGAGTACTACAAGTGTACCAAATTTCATAACTGTACGATAAACTAAGCTTTATGGAGAGGGGTTTTTTTCACTTTGTAGGGGGCGCTGTTCAGCCATTTTCTTTGCGATTTTTTTGGGACCTTTAAAATATCAAATTTTTCACCAGGCCTGACAAGTGTGCAAAATATTGTGAGTTTTGGGGTATGTTAAGGTCCCCAAAAAGCTGTTCAAAGGGGGCACGGAATAACAAAAAATAATTAAAGCTGCAAGCAGCGTCGTTCGGCCCTCGCAGCTCCGCGCCGCTCCGGTCTGCCGTCGCACCAGTGCACGTCTGACAGAACAGAAACGTCAACCACCCCGACACCAGAAACCGCGAATGGCCTCCTAGTCTGCACCTCACCCTGACTCAGCATCCCCTCTGAGCTCACCATTAAATTGAATATTAAGATTACGGCGTTACGCCAGAATTCGCCATGGCATCAAAGCCCCTCCCTTTCTGGAAAGCTATCAGATCTGAATGGTCATTACAGCATCATGAAGACAGTGCATGACCTTAGGGTCATGTTGACTAAATTAGAGGGGACAAATATGGGCATTTCAGCATAAAAAATAAATTCCTGTAGTCAGGGGGCGGGGCTTAGGTGATGTCAGCTGTCCACATTGTCATTGTTTACAGATATGGTCAATGATCACACAGACAAAGTTCGAAAAAGATCTGATCATGCACATGGGAGTTATTAAGTCAAGTAAAGTAATGGCGAAAGGTCAACGTTTGAGGCTTAGCCACGCCCACACCTTTCAACTTTTGAAAAATCCGACGGTTGAATTTTTTCCCCTATGTCTTAAGAGTGTATTGCAGAAGTTTGAAGGTGATTGGTGAAAAGGGCGACGGAGCATCACTCTCCAAACAATGTGTGCGAAAACCACTAAATCACGTACTTGCACCAAAATGGCCGACTTCCTGTGCGACTTTACGCTTGGCTCCAAGAGACTTTTTTGTAGGTCCTGAGACCCCACATTAGTGTACCAAATTTCGTAATCCTCAGTCAAAGCATGGCTTGGGGCTGAAAGTTTTAATGGCTCTAGGGGGCGCTATTTAAGAATATAGGCCACGCCCACAAACTTCAGCTGTCTATTTCTCTTGGAGCTCAGACTAGGATCACTCACCAGAAGTTTCGTAGCAATATCACGATAACTGAAGAAATGAGACAAACGTATTTCCATGGCGTGATGGCGATTTTCGCCATGGTCCCAAAGCCCCGCCTTTTTTCAAAACCTGCCAGTACTGGAGACCAAGTAACCTCAACTTGTCTACTGCTGTTTGCCACAGAATCCTGGTGATTGGGTAAAAGGAGTCCAGTAGGGAGCTGTGAAAAAAAGAGTAGCGTGGCGACAGGTCAAAGTTTGAGGCTTAGCCACGCCCACACCTTTCAACTTTTGAAAAATCCGACGGTTAAATTTTTTCCCCTATGTCTTAAGGGTATATAGCAGAAGTTTGAAGGAGATTGGTGAAAAGGGCGACGGAGCATCACTCTCCAAACAACGTGTGCGAAAACCACTAAATCGCGTACTTGATCCAAAATGGCCGACTTCCTGTGCGACTTTGAACTTGACTCCAAGAGACTTTTTTGTAGGTCCTGAGACACCACATTAGTGTACCAAATTTCGTAATCCTCAGTCAAAGCATGGCTTGGGGCTAATAGTTTAAATGGTCCTAGGGGGCGCTATTTCAAAACATAGGCCACGCCCACAAAATTCAGCTGTCTATTTCTCTTGGAGCTCAGACTAGGATCACTCACCAGAAGTTTCGTAGCAATATCACGATAACTGAAGAAATGAGAGACAAACGTATTTCCATGGCGTGATGGCGATTTTCGCCATGGTCCCAAAGCCCCGCCTTTTTTCAAAACCTGCCAGTACTGGAGACCAAGTAACCTCAACTTGTCTACTGCTGTTTGCCACAGAATCCTGGTGATTGGGTAAAAGGAGTCCAGTAGGGAGCTGTGAAAAAAAGAGTAGCGTGGCGACAGGTCAAAGTTTGAGGCTTAGCCACGCCCACACCTTTCAACTTTTGAAAAATCCGACGGTTGAATTTTTTCCCCTATGTCTTAAGGGTATATAGCAGAAGTTTGAAGGAGATTGGTGAAAAGGGCGACGGAGCATCACTCTCCAAACAACGTGTGCGAAAACCACTAAATCGCGTACTTGATCCAAAATGGCCGACTTCCTGTGCGACTTTGAACTTGACTCCAAGAGACTTTTTTGTAGGTCCTGAGACACCACATTAGTGTACCAAATTTCGTAATCCTCAGTCAAAGCATGGCTTGGGGCTAATAGTTTTAATGGTCCTAGGGGGCGCTATTTCAGAAAATAGGCCACGCCCACCAGATGTTCACATCAGATCTTTTGGGGGGCCGGACTAGGATCACTCACAAGAAGTTTCGTGACGATATCTTTGGAAATGACGAAATGGGAGGCAAACGTAAGGCCAAGGCGGTACGCCTGAATTCGCCGCGCCACCACAGCCCCGCCCTCTGCCGAAAACTCCCATAAAGTGACGCCAAGCAACCCCCACTTGTCTTGAGTTACCAGCTACAAATTTGTGGTGATTAAGTGAAATGGGGCAATTTGGGACCTTTCACAGTAAAACTTGATCTTTTTGGTCCTGAGGGGGCGGGGCTTGTGTGATGTCATCATCCGACCTTTCAATTTACTTTGTGGGTGGATGACGAATGACCACAGAAAGTTTGGTAACTCTATTCCATTCAGTTATGAAGTTATAGCAATTTAAATATTTTTGGCGAGTAGTCAAACTTCGAGGCCTGGCTCCGCCCCTTCAACATATACGAAAACTCAGAATCCTTATCTCATTTTGTTCGCCCATCCCTTCTGAGCAATTTTACACAATTTTTGAGACGATCGTGCGAAAAATGATCGAGCAATCCAATCAGAAACGGACCCTAAAAACGGCAAAAACGGCAAAAAATCGCCATTTCAACCCAAAATGGCCGACTTCCTGTTTGATATTGACCATGGTTGCAAGAGACTTTTCTGTGCGGACTGTTGAGTACTACAAGTGTACCAAATTTCATAACTGTACGATAAACTAAGCTTTATGGAGAGGGTTTTTTTTCACTTTGTAGGGGGCGCTGTTCAGCCATTTTCTTTGCGATTTTTTTGGGACCTTTAAAATATCAAATTTTTCACCAGGCCTGACAAGTGTGCAAAATATTGTGAGTTTTGGGGTATGTTAAGGTCCCCAAAAAGCTGTTCAAAGGGGGCACGGAATAACAAAAAATAATAATAATCAGAGCAAAAACAAGAGGCCTTCGCAGCGCTTTCGCTGCTCGGGCCTAATTAAAGCTGCAAGCAGCGTCGTTCGGCCCTCGCAGCTCCGCGCCGCTCCGGCCTGGCCGGCAGCCCGGGGCACCAGGGCACGTCCGCAGAACACAAACGTCGACCACTCCAACACCAGAAACTGCTAACGGCCACCTTGTCCGCAACTCACCCTGACTCAGCATCCCCTTTGAGCCCACCATTATATTTTATGTCTCACCACTAGGGAATCCTCTATCTTTACCACACTGGTGGTGTGATGACAGTGACCAACTTTAATGCTATTCTGACCATGTTTTTTAAAGTTATCGAAGGATAACGTTATCTAGGTGGCGCTGTGACCAACTACAGAAAAGTCCCATTGAGGTCAGCTTTGGTGACATTATATAACATTCACCAACCGTTTGTGCCTCATTGGCTAAAGGGCATGATTGTTCATTGCCATATTCAGTTTCGGGCAAATCGGAGGCCGTTTGTGGAAGTTACAGTCAAATGTAAGGTCATGGCGTCACGCCAGCATTCACCATGGCATCAAAGCCCCTCCCTTTCTGGAAAGCTATCAGATCTGAATGGTCTTTAAAACATCATGAAGACACTGTATGACCTGAGTGTCATTTTCATTAAATTAGAGGGGACAAATATAGGCATTTCACCATAAAACAATAGACTTCCTGTTGTCAGGGGGCGGGGCTTAGGTGATGTCAGCTGTCCACATTGTCGTTATCTTGAGATGTGGTCAGTGATCACACAGACAAAGTTTGAATTAGATCTGATCATGCACATGGGAGTTATTAAGTCAAGTAATGTCATGGCGAAAGGTCAAAGTTTGAGGCTTAGCCACGCCCACACCTTTATACTTATTTAAAATCCGACGGTTGAATTTTTTCCCCTTTGACTTAAAAGTACATAGCATAAGTTTGAAGGTGATCGGTGTAAAGGGCAACGGGCCATCAATGTCCAAACAACGTGTGCGAAAACCACTAAATCGAGTACTTGGACCAAAATGGCCGACCTCCTGTGCGAAATTGCGCTTGGCTCCAAGAGACTTTTTTGTAGGGCCAGAGACCCTACATGAGTGTACCAATTTTCGTAATCCTCAGTCAAACCTTGTCTTGGGGCTGACAGTTTTAATGGTCCTAGGGGGCGCTATTTCAGAATATAGGCCACGCCCACAAATCTCAGATGCCCATTTCTATTGGGGGTTAGACTAGGATCACTCACCAGACATTTTGTGGCGATGTCACGATAATTGAAGAAATGAGAGGCAAACGTATTGCCATGACGTGATGGCGAATTTCGCCATGCTCCCAAAGCCTCGCCTTTTTTCAAAACCTGCCAGTACTGTAGACCAAGTGACCTCAACTTGTCAGCTGCTATTTACCAGAGATTCCAGGTGATTGGGTAAAAGGAGTCCAATAGGGAGCTGTGAAAAAAAGAGTGGCGTGGCGAAAGGTCAAAGTTTGAGGCTTAGCCACACCCACACCTTTATACTTATTTAAAATCCGACGGTTGAATTTTTTCCTCTATGTCTTAAGAGTATATAGCAGAAGCTCGAAGGCGATTGGTGAAAAGGGCGACGGAGCATCACTCTCCAAACAACGTGTGTGAAAACCACTAAATCGCGCACTTGGACCAAAATGGCCGACTTCCTGTGCGACTTTGCACTTGGCTCCAAGAGACTTTTTTGTAGGTCCTGAGACACCACATTAGTGTACCAAATTTCGTAATCCTCAGTCAAAGCATGGCTTGGGGCTGACAGTTTTAATGGTCCTAGGGGGCGCTAATACAGAAAATAGGCCACGCCCACAAACTTAAGCTGACCTTTTCTATTGGGGGTCAGACTAGGATCACTCACAACAATGGTCGAGGTGATATCACGATAAATGAAGAAATGAGAGGCAAACGTATTTCCATGGCGTGATGGCGAATTTCGTCATGCTCCCAAAGCCCCGCCTTTTTTCAAAACCTTCCAGTACTGGAGACCAAGTGACCTCAACTTGCCTGCTGCTATTTACCAGAGATTCCTGGTGATTGGGTAAAAGGAGTCCAATAAGGAGCTGTGAAAAAAAGAGTGGCGTGGCGAAAGGTCAAAGTTTGAGGCTTAGCCACGCCCACACCTTTATACTTATTTAAAATCCGACGGTTGAATTTTTTCCTCTATGTCTTAAGACTATATAGCAGAAGTTTGAAAGTGATTGGTGAAAAGGGCGACGGAGTATCACTCTCCAAACAACGTGTGTGAAAACCACTAAATCGCGCACTTGGACCAAAATGGCCGACTTCCTGTGCGACTTTGCACTTGGCTCCAAGAGACTTTTTTGTAGGTCCTGAGACACCACATTAGTGTACCAAATTTCGTAATCCTCAGTCAAAGCATGGCTTGGGGCTGACAGTTTTAATGGTCCTAGGGGGCGCTATTTCAGAAAATTGGCCACGCCCACCGGATGTTCACGTCAGATTTTTTGGGGGGCCAGACTAGGATCACTCACAAGAAGTTTCGTGACGACATCTTTAGAAATAAAGAAATGGGAGGCAAACGTAAGGCCACGGCGGTACGCCTTACTTCGCCGCCCCGCCACAGCCCCGCCCTCTGCCGAAAACTCCCATAAAGTGACGCCAAGCAACCCCCACTTGCCTTGAGTTACCAGCTCCAAATTTGTGGTGATTAAGTGAAATGGGGCAATTTGGGACCTTTCACAGTAAAACTTGACCTTTTTGGTCCTGAGGGGGCGGGGCTTGTGTGATGTCATCAATCGACCATTCAATTTACTTTGTGGGTCGATGACAAATGACCACAGAAAGTTTGGTAACTCTATTCCATTCAATTATGAAGTTATAGCAATTTAAATTTTTTTGGCGAGTAGTCAAACTTTGAGGCCTGGCTCCGCCCCTTCAACATATACGAAAACTCAGAATCCTTATCTCATTTTGTTCGCCCATCCCTTCTGAGCAATTTTACACAATTTTTGAGACGATCGTGCGAAAAATGATCGAGCAATCCAATCAGAGACGGACCCTAAAAACGGCAAAAACGGCAAAAAATCGCCATTTCAACCCAAAATGGCCGACTTCCTGTTTGATATTGACCATGGTTGCAAGAGACTTTTCTGTGCGGACTGTTGAGTACTACAAGTGTACCAAATTTCATAACTGTACGATAAACTAAGCTTTATGGAGAGGGTTTTTTTTCACTTTGTAGGGGGCGCTGTTCAGCCATTTTCTTTGCGATTTTTTTGGGACCTTTAAAATATCAAAATTTTCACCAGGCCTGACAAGTGTGCAAAATATTGTGAGTTTTGGGGTATGTTAAGGTCCCCAAAAAGCTGTTCAAAGGGGGCACGGAATAACAAAAAATAATAATAATCAGAGCAAAAACAAGAGGCCTTCGCAGCGCTTTCGCTGCTCGGGCCTAATTAAAGCTGCAAGCAGCGTCGTTCGGCCCTCGCAGCTCCGCGCCGCTCCGGTCTGCCGTCGCACCAGTGCACGTCTGACAGAACAGAAACGTCAACCACCCCGACACCAGAAACCGCGAATGGCCTCCTAGTCTGCACCTCACCCTGACTCAGCATCCCCTCTGAGCTCACCATTAAATTGAATATTAAGATTACGGCGTTACGCCAGAATTCGCCATGGCATCAAAGCCCCTCCCTTTCTGGAAAGCTATCAGATCTGAATGGTCATTACAGCATCATGAAGACAGTGCATGACCTTAGGGTCATGTTGACTAAATTAGAGGGGACAAATATGGGCATTTCAGCATAAAAAATAAATTCCTGTAGTCAGGGGGCGGGGCTTAGGTGATGTCAGCTGTCCACATTGTCATTGTTTACAGATATGGTCAATGATCACACAGACAAAGTTCGAAAAAGATCTGATCATGCACATGGGAGTTATTAAGTCAAGTAAAGTAATGGCGAAAGGTCAACGTTTGAGGCTTAGCCACGCCCACACCTTTCAACTTTTGAAAAATCCGACGGTTGAATTTTTTCCCCTATGTCTTAAGAGTGTATTGCAGAAGTTTGAAGGTGATTGGTGAAAAGGGCGACGGAGCATCACTCTCCAAACAATGTGTGCGAAAACCACTAAATCACGTACTTGCACCAAAATGGCCGACTTCCTGTGCGACTTTACGCTTGGCTCCAAGAGACTTTTTTGTAGGTCCTGAGACCCCACATTAGTGTACCAAATTTCGTAATCCTCAGTCAAAGCATGGCTTGGGGCTGAAAGTTTTAATGGCTCTAGGGGGCGCTATTTAAGAATATAGGCCACGCCCACAAACTTCAGCTGTCTATTTCTCTTGGAGCTCAGACTAGGATCACTCACCAGAAGTTTCGTAGCAATATCACGATAACTGAAGAAATGAGACAAACGTATTTCCATGGCGTGATGGCGATTTTCGCCATGGTCCCAAAGCCCCGCCTTTTTTCAAAACCTGCCAGTACTGGAGACCAAGTAACCTCAACTTGTCTACTGCTGTTTGCCACAGAATCCTGGTGATTGGGTAAAAGGAGTCCAGTAGGGAGCTGTGAAAAAAAGAGTAGCGTGGCGACAGGTCAAAGTTTGAGGCTTAGCCACGCCCACACCTTTCAACTTTTGAAAAATCCGACGGTTAAATTTTTTCCCCTATGTCTTAAGGGTATATAGCAGAAGTTTGAAGGAGATTGGTGAAAAGGGCGACGGAGCATCACTCTCCAAACAACGTGTGCGAAAACCACTAAATCGCGTACTTGATCCAAAATGGCCGACTTCCTGTGCGACTTTGAACTTGACTCCAAGAGACTTTTTTGTAGGTCCTGAGACACCACATTAGTGTACCAAATTTCGTAATCCTCAGTCAAAGCATGGCTTGGGGCTAATAGTTTAAATGGTCCTAGGGGGCGCTATTTCAAAACATAGGCCACGCCCACAAAATTCAGCTGTCTATTTCTCTTGGAGCTCAGACTAGGATCACTCACCAGAAGTTTCGTAGCAATATCACGATAACTGAAGAAATGAGAGACAAACGTATTTCCATGGCGTGATGGCGATTTTCGCCATGGTCCCAAAGCCCCGCCTTTTTTCAAAACCTGCCAGTACTGGAGACCAAGTAACCTCAACTTGTCTACTGCTGTTTGCCACAGAATCCTGGTGATTGGGTAAAAGGAGTCCAGTAGGGAGCTGTGAAAAAAAGAGTAGCGTGGCGACAGGTCAAAGTTTGAGGCTTAGCCACGCCCACACCTTTCAACTTTTGAAAAATCCGACGGTTGAATTTTTTCCCCTATGTCTTAAGGGTATATAGCAGAAGTTTGAAGGAGATTGGTGAAAAGGGCGACGGAGCATCACTCTCCAAACAACGTGTGCGAAAACCACTAAATCGCGTACTTGATCCAAAATGGCCGACTTCCTGTGCGACTTTGAACTTGACTCCAAGAGACTTTTTTGTAGGTCCTGAGACACCACATTAGTGTACCAAATTTCGTAATCCTCAGTCAAAGCATGGCTTGGGGCTAATAGTTTTAATGGTCCTAGGGGGCGCTATTTCAGAAAATAGGCCACGCCCACCAGA